>NW_018164798.1:1101184-1115705 GCF_001263595.1 Phalaenopsis equestris | reverse complement strand
TTAATTACTTATCATTTTAAGAAGAAAGATAAATAAAACTACTCACAATCCATGGAGAAAACAAATCCACACATTAGTTTAAAAGAAGAAATCATTGTTAAACTAACAACAAGTCTCAATTAAAACCAAATATAGTCTCAAAATAAAAGGATAAAAACTTATCTCAAGTCCTCCAGCAAAATCTTGAACTTCCTTTGATTCTCTTCTCTTTACAATCACTAAAAATAAAATAACAAAAAGGGTAAAATAAAAGTAAAAGTGGTGCCTGAAAATCTCTCCAAACTAACTCCCCAAATGAGAACTTTCAAAACTTTTCAATACTTTCAGGACCTCTTTCAATGTCCTAATCTTCTTTCATTTATAATTTTCCAAAAGGTACCTTGATTTCTCTTAAAAATATGTCTAGATTCGATGTATTTTCCCAAGAGATGCATCCTTTCATGATAATTTTCGTCCATGGTGGTTATAACCACCTATTAAGCCAATGGGTGCCTCAAAAACTTCTTCAAAATTCACAGAAATCAAATTTACTCGTCAAATAAATACCACTGGCG
This sequence comes from Phalaenopsis equestris, assembly GCF_001263595.1. Taxonomy (NCBI): domain Eukaryota; kingdom Viridiplantae; phylum Streptophyta; class Magnoliopsida; order Asparagales; family Orchidaceae; genus Phalaenopsis; species Phalaenopsis equestris. Next base: position 1,115,151 of record NW_018164798.1, on the reverse strand, counting down.
CTTAAGCGCTGGGCCTCTGGGTCTTAGGCGCGACATTCTCTATTTAACCGATGCTTTAAGCACAGGGCCTCTGGCGCTTAGGATCATAGGGCACTAGTCTTTCAGAACCTAAACTACGCATACACTAACATATAATAAAATAAAATAAAATAAACAAAACAAAATAACCTAAGATAAGATAACAAAAAGTTTAAAAAATAATTTCTAAAAATAGAAATTTGCTTTTAAAATCAATTTCTCCTCGGCAACGATGTCAAAAACTTGATCCCTGGATACTGCAAATATGCACAGTAAAATAATAACTCAGATTATATTTTGCTTATATTTCTAAAAACTTGGTCCTGAAGAAAAATAAGAATTTAACTTTTAATTTATATATATTGGGATACTACGCAAGTATACGTATCGTACTTTTTTATTAAGACCTGAATATCAAACCCACATGGAGAATACGCAATATGCACTATTGGACAAAAAACTTTCTATTTTTAATAAAAACATAATTATCTAAACTAAAGATGTTTTTTGCAGTAATGAAAATTTAAATATTTTAGGTACTTTCAATATTTTGATAGAACAATAACAATTTAAAAAGATAACTTGAGTTTTTTTAGAAGAAAAGCACTAAATATGAAAATATCTTTGTTCTTGTTATGAATCAGTAATAAGTATAGGAAATCTATTGTGAAAGTATGCAAATTGTATTTAGCCAAATAGGAGCAATAATATGCGTTACCCTTACTAGAGATGCTAGAAAGAAAATTGGCTAATTTAAAGTTTAAATAGTTCTGAAGACCACCTCGGTAGGAAAGATACTAGCTCTCACTCTAGAGTTCCCTCAATTCCCTCCATCTAGGGGCTAACATCTCGTATCAAAACCTAAAATAATAAACCAAGTTGGGGGCTTTAACCACTCACTTTAAAGTCCTCTAACTCTACACCCTTCAATGAATATTTCCCTATTTAATTGCACTCAATCATATGAACTACATTCTCATTCATACAATCTCATGTGATTCTTTCCAATTGTTGACTGAGACAATACCAGCCCAATTCTTACATGTTCTCACAAAAAATTTTAACAACTGGATAGGCCAATTCAAGAAGTAAATGAAGTGCATGGATTTAAATCATCACAACTTCTTCCATCACTGAAGATCAATACTTTCTACAACTTCCGTCTAAGACTTAATTACTTATCATTTTAAGAAGAAACATAAAGAAAACTACTCAGAATTCATTGATAAAAGAAAACCACACTTTAGTTTAAAAGAAGAAATCATTGTCAAACCAACAACAAGTCTCAATTAAAACCAAAAGTAGTCTCAAAACAAAAAGATAAAAACTTATCTCAAGTCCTCCACCAAACTTTTAAAGTTCCTTTGATTCTCTTCTCTTTACAATCACTCAAAATAAAATAACAAAAAGGATAAAATAAAAGTAAAAGTGATGCCTTAAAGTCTCTCCGAACTAACTCCCCAAATGATAACTTTGAATCTTCTTTCTTTTATAATTTTCTAAAAGGTTCCTTGTTTTCTCTTCAAAATATGCCTAGATTTGATGTATTTCCCCAAGAGATGCATCCTTTCGTGATAATTTTCGTCCATAGCGGTTATAAACACCTATTAAGCTAATGGGTGCCTCAAAAACCTCTTCAAAATTTGTAGAAATTGAATTTACTCCTTGAATAACTACCACTAGCGCTTAAGCACGGGGCCTCTGACGCTTAGGCACGGTCATCTATGTTTAACCGATGCTTAATCACCGGATCTGGCACTTAGGTACCAAAATTCTTTTGCACATTTTTCACCTTTTTGCTCCAAATTTGATCCTTTTTCACTCCTTTAAGCATTTTTCACCCTTTTTACCTATATCAACAAGAAAAACACAAAAATACCTTCCATTAAACCGTAATATCTCCAAATATCCATTAAACCGTAATATCTCAAAATAGGTATAAAAATGTGTCAAAAAATACTATATATTTTAGAAAGAGAACTAACTGTGAGGTTACATTTAATATTGCAAAATTTTAATATTGAAAAATCAATGAGATACCTTGCAAAAGAGTAAGAGATTAAATGGTTTGGAATGGATATTAACAAATATTTAAACCATGAATATTTTAAGAAGACATTTGTCTTTTGAACTAGAATTCGAAAGGAATATATGGAATATCAAGATGAGGATAAATTTCACGATGAATCTATGGAAGTGAGTAAAGAGGATTTGAATTATGTTCATAAAAAATTTGAAATGTTAGATCCTACAAAAGGTAATAAGAATTTGATTTCATATATTGAGAAACCTCCTGAACTCAAACTAAAAACACTTTCTAAACATTTGAAGTATGCATTCTTAGGAGATTTATCTACATTACCTGTTATAATCAGATTTATTTACATTACCTATTATAGTATCCTCAGAATTAACTGATACGCAAGAACAATTGTTGTTGGAAGCTTTAAAAAGATATAAGAAAGCCTTTGCATGAATCTTTCTTCTCCATTGCGTTCTATTTAGTGCCATATTTTCATTTATTTCTGATAAATTATGCTTATTGGAAGATGAACATTAAACAAGAGTTGATCCTCAAAGGAGATTAAATCCTATGATGAAAGAAGTTGTGAAGAAAGAGATTTTAAAATAGTTAGATGCTAGAATAATATATCCTATTTCAGACAGTGCCTTGGTAAGTACAATTCACTGTGTTACAAATAAAGTAGGTGTGACTATAATGACAAATGAGCATCAGAAATTAATATCAACAAGACAAGTCATTGGTTAGCGAATCTGCACAGATTATAAAAAAATAAATTTTGTCACTAGAAAGGATCATTTTCCTTTACCCCTTTTATACTAGATGTTGGATGGATTGGATGTGCATAAATAATTTTGTTTTCTGGATGGGTACACCTGTTATCATCAAATACCTATTGCTCTAAAGGATCAAGAGAAAATAATATTTTCTAGTCCTTATGAGACTTTTTCTTATCAGCGAATGTCATTTGGATTATGTAATGCACTTGCAACATTTCAAAGATGTATGATGTCAATTTTTAGTGATTTGATTGAAAAAGGGATTGAAAAAGGGATTGAAGATTGAAAAAGGGATTGAAGTCTTTATGGATGATTTATTTATATTGGTAACTTCATTTGAAATATATCAAAATTAATTAGAAAAAGTTATGGAACGTTGTGAGAAGATTAATCTCCTATTGAACTGGGAAAAATGTCAATTTATGGTTGCAGGAGGAATTGTGCTTGGGCATAAAATTCCAAAAAATGGCATGAGAGTAGATCCTGCAAAAATACAGGTTATATCAAACCTACCTCCACCTCCTACTGTAAGAGGAGCTTTCTAAGACATGCTGGATTTTACAAGAGATATATTAATGACTTTTCAATAATTACTAAACCTTTATGCCAACTTTTGAAAAAAGATACAAAGTTTGACTTTAATCAAGATTTTCATAAAGCCTTTGAATCTTTAAAGGAATAATTGTCACTGCTCTTATAATTGTTTCACCTGTTTGGGAGAAACCTTTTGAATTAATGTGTGATGCTAGTGATTATGCAATTATAACTGTTTTAGGGCAGAGATATGATAAGATTTTTAAATTCATGTACTATGCTAGTAAGACTCTTAATGATACTCAGATTAATTATACCACAACTTAAAGAGAATTTTAGCCATTGTGTATGCTTTTGATAAGTTTAGGTCATATTTGATTAGAGCTAAATGTGTTGTGCATACTGACCATTCAAATATTAAATATTTGACGCAAAATAAGGATGTTAAATAAAGATTAATTAGATGGGTACTTCTTATGAAATAGTTTGATTTTGTAATACTCGATAGGAAAGAGACTGATAATCAAATTGTTGAGCATCTGTCTAGGCTAGAACAAGAAGAAATATTTGATTTGAAAATAGAAATTAATGAAAATATTCCTGATGAACAACTTTATGTTGTAAAAGGATGGGAAATACCGTTGTATGATAATATTGTAAATTATATTGTTAGTGGTATTTTACCTTATGGACTGACAAAATAATAGAAAAAAAAATTCATTTATGATGCAAAATCATATTCTTGGGATGACCCTTATTTGCATAAATAATGAAAAGATTTAGTAATGAGACGATGTTTTCCTTATAAAGAAATTGAGGAAATTATCCAAAAGTGTCATGCTTTTGAATTTGGAGGTCATTTTGAGAATGATAGAACTGTTCATAAAATTTTACAATTTGAATTTTATTGGTCTCCTCTATTTAGAGATTTTAATATATATATATATATATATATCAAAACATGTGATCGGTGTCAGAGAGTAGGTAATATTTCAAAAAGAAAAAAAATGCCTCTAAATTCTGATTTAGAAACTGAAATTTTTGATGCATGGGGACTGGATTTTATGAAACTGTCGGCACTATTTTGGTTAAGGCGTTGCCCGTAAGAAGCCGTCGGTGATCGGAATCGAAATCTTGTCACCCGCTTCGGAAGGACATTATAATTTATATATCATAACTCAAACCCTGTATCTATCCCGAAGGATAAACTCAAGACTTGAGAGTGAGACTCGATCAAATAAACTAAGAAATGTATGGCATCCGTTTGGTCTGTGAAACCATTTTATTTACCAAGAATTTCCTCTATTTAATATGAAGAATTAAATAGGGTTTATACTAAGCTGGGTTTGGAGAAGCTTCTTATAAGGGCAAGCCTCTATAGTTAATTAAATCTTAAATGACCGAAGTCACCTAAGAAAACTCTCGATAAAAATCAGGAAATATTATCTTCAAGGAGTTCAAAAGGAAAGGACTTTTCAATGATATTAGACTAAAAGGTGTGAAATGGGATTGGCTCAAATTTAGAACATTTTATTTTTGGAATCCAAAGAAAGAAGAATTAAGGGATGTCATGGATCCGGAGGAGAACATCGGTGACTTCCCAATCTATCCTATTGTTTGGTTTCAGTTTTAAGGAGAAATATTTAGGTGTTTCATCCTACCAATTTTATTTTTTAGGGCTTACATTCGTGTGAGACAATCACACAAATAGCCTGGAAGATGTGAGAGTTTAGGTCGTGACAAACGACAACCTCAGAATCCTAAGATGAGTTACGGCTTATATTGTACAACATGGTTGTACAAAGGACTAAAGATGAGGTGAGGATTTATGTTCATAAGCAGAACATTAGCAAATAACCTTAAAATCCTATGGCTTTGTTGTTTCATTCTAAGGAAGGAAGTTGGTTTAGCTGATGTAGACGTGTTTTGTTGTTGAAGATGGTCACGCTGCCCACAATGCTATCTCTAAGCTCCTTACCGTGACGAGTTTAAGTTTTCTAGGGTGTCCAATTATGATGTCAAATCAAGTGGCCCTATAGTTGTAGTTCTTTAAATTTTATGGGGGAATTTAAAGTTGATTAGAGCGACACCGGTTAGGATCCTATGGTTCCCTCGTTCTGACACCACTATTTTCTATTGCATTCACTTAGTCCAAATGAATTTACTAAACTCAACTTAATGAGTTTCATAATTTCATTTAGACCGTGTGAAGCCTCGTTAGCAACCGTAGGTTACCTCCATCGAGGGATTCCCGATCATCTGATAGAGACATCTTAATTTAGTTGTAATTGTTGTTTTGTGATGTTTGTGATTAAATTTTGAGTTGTCTTATATTTTAAATGTTATGGCGATGAATTTTATCTTGGTTGATTTTAATTTTTGTTCTGGTTTTGGTTTTGTGGCTATCCTGACAGTTTTAGTTTTCATGCAGGGTGACATCGTTTTTTAGCACGCAAGTTTGTGTTAACATGAAAAGTACAGTATGATAGTATACGAAAGATGGCGCTGTAAACTATAAAAGTGTACCTGGCGAGTCTTCTCGTTCCACTATCTGAAACTCAAAATGCATGTCATGGAAAAAGAAGCAGGAAAGTAAAGTTTTGGCGAACTACCTAACCCTATGTCATATCTTTGTGGATCCCTATTAATTTGATTAAGGATGATTTTTGTTAAGCAAAACATATTAAGTTTAATAGACCTCTGAGGTATCCAACAAGTCTGGAAAAAGAAGCAAGTTCATGCTTCCCTCTCACCGCCTGGTGAAAAGCCTCAAGCTCATTTTAACTTATTATGTTTCTTAATAAATCCATCCTAAAAATACTTTTAATGCTTAAATACTTTTAATGCTTTTAATGCTTAGTGAAAATTGATGTTTCAATACCCCTAAGAGTAGGGTAATTATCATTTGTGATTTAATTTGTAAATTATGTGGGTGAAAACCTTTGAAGAGGCAAGTTAGCGCTATTAAAGATATTTAGCCAATTTTTTTTAATTTGGGCTTGTAGTGTTCCAAAGGACTTTAATTTTAGCTATGATCACTTTTTTAATCCTCATTTAATAGTATTTAATTTAGCCTAGGTCACTACTAAGCCCTTAAGATTTTGGTGGATGTCTTAGTTATTTTCGAAAGAGATTAAAATTTTAAGTGATAATGATTCATTTTTTTCAAAACTTTTGAAAATCATTTGAACCTCAAATAGGGGTATTAAATTAGTGAGTTATTAACACCCAAAACTATACCCCTAAGACTAGGATCATTTGGTTGACTAGACTTCCAAATTTTCATATTTTTAAGGAAGTTACAAATTTATCCTTTAATTAACAAAAGTGAAATTGGTTTCTACCAATTAAACCCCTTATATTTTAATCATCCAAATAAGTTAGTTAAAATTAGAGGTTACCCTTTTCCCTCTTTGAATTAAGCCTAAATGTAATTAAGGCTAAATTTCAAAAATTACACTTTTGCCCCTAAGACTTTATCACTTCATAATTTATCAAATTTAATTCAAACGACTTTGGAATATTCATCTTACCTTACTAATGGGTCAATTAAGATATCACAGGAGAAAATGTGATTTTTCAAAATTTAATTTAATTTACATATTTATTTTAATGCAAAAATAGGATTTTTCAAAGAAAATTCCATAACTTGACCAAGACAAAGCCTAATCCCTTAAATTTTTTACTGGAGGTAGGCTTAGATCAGAGAACCATTTGGAACAAATTTCATAATTTATTGAGTTTTTTTTGTGAATTATTAGAGTTATTTTAATTTCTAGATCATTTATTAATTATAAAATATTTTAAGTGTGGAAAATTTAGTTTTATATTTTTTAAAAATCTCCCTAACTTCAGAGAACCTAGAGAAACAAATTTTACATTTTTTTTTTATTTTTCTTTGATTTATTTGAATTATTTTGGTGAAAATCCATTTTTAGCCTTTAAAAATTATATTACTCTTTAAAATTCAATATCTTCACTTAGAAAATGAAGAAAAATATTCCAATTGTTCCTAAGTACTTAGTAAATAATTTAGAATATTTCCATGAATTTTATTATTTTTGTGATTTTTATCATTTTTAATTATCTAAAGTATTTGAGAATAGACTAAAAATGAAGTTTTTATTTTAAACACTATTTTATTTTTAAAAAATCCCTCTAATCACAAAGAACTCCAAAAACTCATTTTTATAAATTTTTAGTTATATTTTGATTACTAAAAATTATTTTAGTATAAAAAATGTCATTTAACTTAGAAAATCAATTTGAGTTATTAAATGGTCTCCAAATGTTTTGAAATTTTTATGGGGATTTCTCTGAACTTTGAATCTTAGTGGAGATTAAAATTTAAGTTATTGAGATGTTTGTGTTACCCAAAATTAATTTTCTTTGTATTTTAGGGTTGGTGAAAATTAGGTGCATTCTTATGACTTAATCCATGAAATATTTTCCAAAAGGTTCTCTAATCATAACAAACCTTTTAAATTTTACTTAGAATTTTCTAAGCAACATGCTAGTTATTATGATTAATTTATACAAATAATAGACATAAACTTGAAAAATTTGGGTCTCTGTCTAGAGAACTCCTCTGACTTTAGAAAAATCAGAGAATGTTCTCTAAGACAAAGGCAACAACATGCTAAAATTTTAAGTCATGGTGAAATGTAAGTCATGGTGATAAGTCATGGTGAAATGTCTACATGCATGGAGAATTAAAAGACTCAAAATCATATTTAATTAATTAAAAACAAAATATGCATCAAAAAAACTTCAAACCATTTCCATATTATCCTCCTCTATTCAGTGAGCATTATGGTATTTTTATTTCATTTTTATGATTTTTTTACATGAAGATATGAATTTTTGAAGTTAGGGAGCATTTTTTCAATTATTTAAATTCCTATTTATCTATTTAAACGCGTGGCGCCATGTTAACCTACGACGGCTCCGAAGCTCCACGCGGCATGCTCCTATTTGACGCCGCCATCCACCTCAGCGGTGATTAGGCCCGCGCTTTGCGTAAGGAAGTACTGTCTGGCTTGATCTCATCTGTTGATGAGATAAACACGCGATCGGACAACTCTCCGTCATCATCCCTAATGGCCTAGCCCGAGAACCGTCCATCTTCAAGGCTTGATATCTCCCTCATTTCTCAACCAAATTGAATGAATTTTTTTTTAAAATGCTCGTCTAGACCAGATAAACATATCTATATGGTTAAAATGCCTTGAAATCAAGCCCAAGCAAATGGAGAATCAAAAGAGGCTCAAGATGAGGAGGAGTTCAATACCTTTGCTTCAAGAAGGGAAACTTCAATCAGAGATGCTTGGCACGTTTGTTGGAGTCCAAGGAGACTAGGGACTGAAATTAAGCCTAAGCAAATGAAGAATCAAAATAGGATCGGGAAAAGAGGGAGTTCAATGCCTTTGCTCTGAGAAGGGAAGCTTCAATCAGAGGTGCTCAACATGTTCGTTGGAGTTTAAACAGGCTAGGGGTTGAGCCTCTTATTGTGGTGAAAGGTCTAGGTATGAATTTGACCAAGCTCAATTTCAGGTGTTGGTCTAAAGCTATGTTAGGGTCTTTATGGAAGGGGGATTTGATGGGGCTTCTTCTTCTTTCACTCTGGTGAAGGTGTGGGTAAGTTTAATTTGAGTTTGGTTGACTGTGGATGTTCATTGAGCTCTATCCTAGTTTTAGGCAGAAGTTTGAGCTCAAAATTGAGCTTCCACAGTGGGAATTAGTGGGGGAAAGTGGTTGGCTTGAGATGAGGAGGTTTCATAGAGTCTCTATGAAAAATTTGGAGGGTTCTCTCTGAGAAAATTTCAACTCTCCGTCCATGGCCATGGAGGGGAGATTTTTATAAAAATGGCTTAAGGCTTGCTGTCATGGCTAATTAGGGGCTGAAAAGTGATGCTTAGGTGGATGGCAGAGAGGCTCTAACATTTGATTTGGATGAGGTGGCCTCTAAGTTTGAAATGGGTTTTGATTCCATGGGGGTGGCTAACAATTTTGGTGTTTTCCGGCCACTAGGCTGGATGGCCAGGCCAGGGGAGGTGGCTAAGTGGTCAGGTGAGCCAGGGGAATATGTTACAGTAATTAAATGAGTTGAGATTTATTACATAACTCCTTTAGGGTATGTTATCGAACGATCTGCTAACTGGTGAGTTACAGTAGTAGGGGTTATTTCTCCTAATCCCAATCTTTTAAATATTGATAATGGCATAAAGTTAATGCTTTCACCTAAATCACATAAAGCTTTCCCATAAAATTTCTCTCCTATTACACATAGAATTGTAAAGCTACCATAAACTTTAAGCTTTTCAGGAAGTTTCTTCTGAATTATCGTACTGTACTCCTCACTAAGTGCAACAGTCTCATTATCTTCAAACTTCCTTCTTCTATTGAGAATATCCTTATCCTTCATAAACTATCCTTCATAAACTTACGTAGCTTGGCATTTGTTCTAAGGCTTCACCAAATAGAATGTTAATTGTAAGCTTCTTAAATATTTTAAGAAATTTTGAAAATTTCTTATCTAACTTCTGTTGATAACTTTTAGTGATGAAGTCTCTAAGGAAATGGAGGTGGTGGTTTTTCCAAATCAATTTTCATTGGAGAAATTGGTCTTTCAGAATCTTTTTGAGGGTCCTCTTTTGATTCTTCAATTTCTTCTCTCTCTACTTAAATTTCTTTTAGAACCCTACCTTCCAACTCTCTTTCGCTTCTAAGTTGAACGGCTTTTACTTGCTCTTTATTCTGTTCTTTTGGATTTGATTTAGTATTACTAGGAAGTAGTATTACTAGGAAGTGTCTAGGAAGTGTTCCTTGGGATTTATTACTTAAAGAATTTGTTATTTTCCCAAGTTGATTCTCAATATTTCTAATTATAGCTCCTTGACTTTGTAATTCATTTCTCATTTGTAACACCACTTCTTCTGTAGACAACTTCTTCTCCTTAAATTGTGTATTACTGTTGAAACATGGAGGATAAGTAGATCTATAATTATTATTCCCTTGGTTGTTTCAGTTTCCAAATGGGTTTACTTGGTTGTTCCTCCAATGCTGATTATTACTACCCGAATTGTTATTTCTGTTAAAGTTGGGATGATTCTTCCAGCCTGGGTTATAATAATTTGAATATGGGTTATTATGTTTGTTATTTATGGCATTCAAAGTTTTTAATGATGGTTGAGAATCTACCATTTGGCCTAATGAATTCTCTTCAATCATGGAAATTGGTTGAGAAAAATTCATTCTAAATTGGTCTAACTTCCTTGAAGTTGTAGCAACTTGATTTGCTAACATGATAAATGCATCAATTTCATGAATATTGGCTACTTTCTTAGGATTCACCCTCTCAGAAGGCCATTGAAAATTAATGGTAGCCATTTCTTCAATTAAACCATAAGCGTTATGAATTGGTTTTGACATCAATGAATCACCAGCAGCGGCATCGATAATTGTACTAAGAGATCCAACTAATCCATTATAAAAAGTTTGATTTATTAACCAATCTTGTATAGCATGGTGTGGATGCTTTCTTAAATGTTCCTTAAATCATTCCCATGCTTTATAAATAGATTCCCCTTCAAACTGATTAAAAGATGTAATATCATTTCTAAGTTTTGCAGTTTTTTATGGTGGAAAATATTTAGCAAGAAATTTTTGTGCTAAATCACCCCAAGTTCTGATAGATCTTGGTGCTAACGAATTCAATCACATCTTAGCTTTATCTCTCAGTGAGAAAGGAAATAACCTAAGTCTTACGACATCATCAGATACACCATCGTATTTAAATGTAGCTCACAATTTTATAAAATTAGCAAGATGTAATTTTGGATCTTCAGTTGGTGATCCCTCAAACTGATTATTTAATACCATTTGGATAATCGCAGGTTTAAGCTCAAATGAATTAACCACTACAGTAGGTTTTTGAATACTATAATGAAGTACATCTACAGTATAGTTGGCATACTCTCTTAAAGGTCTAAACTCTTGATAAATTTCTGCATTTTGATCGTTCGATCTGCCATTTATGTAATTTTTTTAGATTTAGCAAGATTTTTAATGTTTTTTTTCTCATTTTTCTAATAGTTCTGTCTAATTCAAAATCGTAGTGCACTAATCCTTTAGAACCTAAACTACGCATGCACTAACATATAATAAAATAAAAATAAACACACTTAAAATAAGATACAATAACTTTTAAAGTTTAAATTAAATTTTCTAGAAATAGAAATTTACTTTTAAAATCAATTTCTCCTCGACAACAACACCAAAAACTTGGTCCTCACTTACTGCTTATTTGCAACAGTATAACAATAATTTTGATTATATTTTTTCACTTATATTTCCTTATTTTGCAAAAAACCAAAAACTTGATGTTGAAGAAAAAAAAAAATTTAACGTTTAATTTATATATGTTGGGATATACGCAAGTATATATATCATTATCAAGTATTATAGGACTTTTTGATTAAAACCTGAATATCGAACCTTAAGAGAGATTCTGAAATATGCACTTTTAGAAACTTTTTATTCTTAAAAAGATAATTATTTCAACTAAAGATGATTCTTGCAGTAATGAAAATTTAATTATTTTTAGTATTTTCAATCTTTTTTATAGAATAGTAACAATTAAAAATATAACTAGAGTATTTGCATAAGAAAAACACTAAAGATGAAATATATATTTCTTCTTATCATGAATTAGTAATAAGTAATAGGAATTCTGTTGTGGAAGTATGCAAATTGTGTTCTGCCCAACAGGAGCAATAATATTTTTTACCCTTACTAGAGATACTATAAAGAACATTGGCTAATTTAAAGTTTGAACAGTTCTGAAGACCAACTAGGCAGGGAAAATACTAGCTCTCACTCTAGAGTTCCCTAGATTCCCTCCACCTGGGGGCTAACATTCTCGTATCAGAACCTACAACAATAAACCAAGTTGGGGGCTTTAACTTGTCACTTTAAAGTCCTCTAACTCTACACCCTTCAATGTATATTTCCCTATTTATTTGCACTCAATCATATGAACTAAATTCTCATTCATACAACCTCATGTGATTCTTTCCAATTGTTGACTGAGACAATAACAGCCCGATTCTTACCTGTTCTCACAACAAATTTTAACTTCTGGATTGGCCAAATCAAGAAGTAAATGAAGTGCATGGATTTAAATCATCACAACTTCTTCCAACATTAAAGATCAATACTATCCACAACTTCCATCCAACACTTAATTACTTATCATTTTAAGAAGAAAGATAAAGAAAACTACTCAGAATTCATGAAGAAAACAGAACAAAACTTTAGTTTAAAAGTAGAAATCATTGTTAAACCAACAATAAGTCTCAATTAAACCAAAAATTAGTCTAAAACAAAAGATAAAAACTTATCTCAAGTCCTCCACTAAACTCTTGAAGTTCCTTAGAATCTCTTCTCTTTTACAACACTCTCAATATAAAAACTAAAATAAAAAGGATAAAATAACTATGTGGTGTCTGAAAATCTCTCTGAACTAACTCCCTAATTCAGGAACTTTCAAAACTTTCTCTTTTCAAGAACACTTTCAAAGACTCAATTTTCATTCTTTTATAAATCTCCAAAAGGTACCTTGGTATATTTTTAAAATATTTCTTGATTTGATGTATATCTTCAAGAGATGCTTCCTTTCACAATAATTTTTTTTCCATGGTGGTTCCAACCACCTATTAAGTCAATGGGTGCTGACAGTGACTTTATATACGCTTAAAAATACAAGAATTTGATACTGTTGCTAGAAGATTTAAATCCCTGGCTACGGCGCCAAAAACTTGATAGTGGTTATAGATTTGATAAAGATGCTTATAAAATATTCAATAATTGCAAAGTCACACTTATCAACGCAAGTATACGTATCGCTCAAGTAATACAGGGCTCTAATGGAGTCTTGGATATCGATCCCAACGGAGTAATATTAGAGGCTATGAACTAAGATTTAAAAAATCAATATTTAATCAAAACAATAAAGTTCAAGTTGCATATTTATCATTAATAGGCAATTGAAATAAAAATATAATTTTAATAAACTCTTAATTAACTAATTCTACAAATAAAGTTTCAAATGTGAAGTTCAATATATAAGAGTTCAATATATAAGAAAGCATCATTCTCCTTATCAAGAATTTTAAGTGAATGGATAAATTGAATTAGGTATGCTCAATAACTGCCAAATAGGAGCATACCTATTATTTACCCTTTGGACCAGGCATAAAGAACATTGACTAATCTTATGCTTAGTTACTGAATCTGCAGCTAGGCTGGGAGGATACCGACTCTCACTTCGGAGCTCCAACATTCCCCTCGCATGAGGGCTAACATCTACACTTCAGCACCCAAACGATAGGACCAAATTAAGGATTTTAGTCTGTCACTCTAAAATCTCTAATTATATGCCTGATAATTTTTATTTTCCTATTTATTTGCACCTAACTTTCAAGGACTTTGACCCTAAATCTTGGATGTAGTTTTCACTTTAGTTGTAAAACTCAACATATTTTAACAAATCAATTAGCCAGATTGAAAGTAAATTAAGATTGAAGTGAAAAGTTCATCACAACTTCTTTAAC
>NW_018164798.1:1094924-1100709 GCF_001263595.1 Phalaenopsis equestris | reverse complement strand
CGTCCCTTCAAAAATCGTCCACATCCAATGCTTCTGTTGAGAGACCCGATATGCTCGCCGTCAGCGGCCTCGATGGCGCTATTGGCGGCCTTCTAGAATATTTAATTCTGGATTCTCAAGAGAAACTGCCCCCGAAAAACCCGCCGACGGCGACGTCGAGCCCGTCGTCGGCGCCCAAGATCAAATCTTCATATTTTGGTCCTTTTTGCTCCAAATTTGCTCCTTTTTCCATCTTTTTGCTCTAATGTCCATAATTCAACATACCTGCAACAAAACATTTGAAATACCTTTCTTTAAAGTGTAATATCATCAAAATCAGTGTAAAATAGGTATGAAAATCTCAACATATTTTCCTTTTGTCAAAATCCCCCAAACTTAACTATTACTTGTCCTCAAGTAATTTTAGTACTACATAAAAGTTATGATGTACTATGGTAAAGTTTTAATTCAGAAATGCTTTAAGTTTGATTTAAATAAATTCCATAGTGAGATTTTCAGAAAAATTTCAAGTAATTAAATTAACTCTGTAGGTACAAGACTATCTAGTCATCAAGTTTAAGAGTTCTAGTTTTCTATTCATTTTAAGATATATGTTGTAATATCAAGTCACTTAAAATATTCAAATGATAGGAACTTCATGAGAACATTACTAGTAAAAGATGTTATTCCATAAATATAAGTTCAGGAATGTATTTAGGTTTTCCTTTTAGGTAGTTCCAAGTGAAGCCAACTTTTTTATTAGGCATCTCCTCAAGCTTCTGCCCACTTATATATATTCATTTGGAATATTCATTTGGATTGCTTTCAATCCTATGTATTTTTCTTTTCTTTTTAGGGATTGTTTTCAATCCTTTCTTTTTCTTTTTCAAGTGAAGATTACAATATCTGGATAGCCATTAATAATTTTGAACTTAACTTTTCTTTCTTTAAAACTCAAAGCATTTCCTTACCTTATAAGTATTTCATAGCTTTTACATCATTGAGCCCCAATCTTTTCTTCTCAAATGAATTTCTAAGATTCTTTAAATTTTAATATATAGTTTAAATAGTTAACTATAGTCTTATTTTCTTATACTAAATATCTTAATCTACAAAATAAATTTTTCTTACAAAAATATTCCCTTAAATCTACAATAATATTTAAATATTTACAAAATATAGTTATCTGATTTAAATTCACTACAAAAAATCATATTAATAATTTTTAAAAATATTTAAATTAAGAATATGTAATAGCTAATCTTTTTCTTCCCTCCCCCAAACTTAATTTTTTTTCAATATGGATGATACAGGTGGAAAGAAAAATTCTAAATATAAATCATACCTCAGTACTTTAGGCATTTTCATCTTTCTGAAATTTTTGCAGTTCCTTCTCTGAAATTTTACTTTAATTGATCTGTAATATTAGGAGCTTTCTATACATATAAATCATTAGAGAATTTGTTGGGTAATGAAATTTTGAAATAAGTACAAAACTAAATATTATACAAACACAATATTTCACTAACATATCTTAATACAATTTTACAAAGTACTAATCAAAGTCTATTATAACTACACATGCAAATTTCAACTACAACACTAAACAATTATAACAATAATTAAAAATTATCTAACTGCAAACATAAAATAAAATATAGAATAAAATGAAAGTACAAACAAACATACATCTATCTTTATCACAAAATCACAAAATAAAAGTACATCAATCACTATCATATATTTTTAGTTTGCAGTGAAACTCTTACCGAGAGATGATAAAATCCGGTGTCTAAACGCTTTGAAATCGCCCCAAATCCAAGATCTTCAAGCCCTATATCAAAATTTTCATTTTTTAAGAGGAAGGGGATGATTAATAGTGGCGGTTGACTGGTCAAAATCACGGTTAAAAGTGTTTTTTTGATATCTCACCGTGGGCGGGGTCGTCAGCACCGTCGGCGAGCTTTATTGAATTAAATAGCCTAACTCTCAAAAAAAATCCACCGTTGGCGGCGTCGATGGCGCCATCGGTGAGATTTTCAAAATTAGTTCAATTTCAGATTTTTGCAATTTTGATCAATTTCAAGCCTCATCGACATTTCGTTCAATCATTCTAAACATAAATTTAAGTGATTAAATGATGTACTAACACAAATAAACATTCACAACACAAAACATTACAATTATATATAAAATTCAAGGGTTACAATACACGTTAAATGATACACATAAGTTTCGTATTTTCTCAACCTTAATACATCAATTCAGCTTTGCAATCCAAGCCACAACACTTTAAACGTTGAAAACAAACATTTATTGCTCAATCTCAACTATACTGAGATCTAAAAGCAAAAATTGAAAGTAAAGCAAACACATAAGTTCAAATCAAATCACACATATAGACATATAGGTAGTAAAGTAAATCTACTACTCCTCTAATTCAATGCTTGTTTCTCCTCTGATATCGCCCATCGATTGAGCATGAATAAAGAGGTTATAGAAGGGTTGGTATGGGAATTCTTTAGTAGAATCCTCTTCTATCAATCCCATCTTTCTCATTAATCGTATCAAACTTCGTTCAATATTTCCAGAGTGATCAAAATGCTCTTTCATCCTCCTGTCTAGATGATCGAAAAAATTAGAGATATTGTTAATTACATTCATAACTTTTTGTACATCTTTATCCAGTTTCTTGATTCTACGCAGGATCACCAGTATCTTGTTCGGAACTAGAGGCTGAATAGGAAATGAATTCTGAGACGATTGATCCGTAATAATTGTCATATCATTCTCATCTTCATTGGTTGGGAACTTCTGGGTTGGGTCCAAAGGCTTCTAAGGTAGAAGTACATTTTCCCAATTCTCATAAGATATTTGGAACTGACTGCAGAGTAAAAAGATTGTTGAAGGATGTCAAAGCCCATAAGTTGATCCATGAATGATTAAGCCCAAAACAGACTTCACAATTATCGATCCAATATCAATTGGCATTCTCATTTGAATACAGTAATTCAGAATAACACTTTCTTTAGTAACTTTATCGATCCTCATTGTCGATAATAGTTTTATAAAGATGAAGAAGTGTCAGTGTTTAGAAACGGGGTTTAGAAGTGTAGCAGAGAAACTAACATACCCGTTTTCTCTCATTTCCCAGTCTTCAGCCTCGTCCGTCAAAAATTGGTAGATTTCGTTCATCAGATTTCTTGTTGGGATGAAGTTGGAATAATGATAGACAGGAACATTCTCGATCATATATAACTCATTAATCCTTGCAGGAGTAAAAGTTATCCATCTACCTCTCACATAGACGACTCCCTGGTTGATTCCATGCAAATTAGCATAAAACTCCTTCACCATAGGAATGACTACGGCGGCAGTAGTGTAGCACAAAACTTCCCGTCGTCGTTGCACAATCATCTCTTCAATTAATGTCGAAGGATTGTTCAATCCTCGGTTCACAAATCCTCTTTTTTTGATTAATCTCCTCTTTGTCAGCACTTTGCTGAGGATTAATTGCGCCTCGGAACTAATGAACTTTCTCCATTTGAACACTCAAAATCTAGGGTTTTCAGTGGATATAGAAGCCATAGGGATAAATTTGGTGGAGTTTCAGTTCATTTTTGGGTAATATGAATTTAAGAACCGAGCTTGGAAGTTTATAGGGAGTAAATCTTGCCTAAAACCGCCAAAAAATGACATTTTAAACTCCGGAAACCGTCATCTAACCGTTCTCGCCATCAACGGCGTCAATGGCGTCGTCGGCAAACCTTGAGAATTAATTATCTGAACTCTCGGGAAAAACCCACCGTCGGCGCCCAAAGCAAAAAAATTTCACAGTTTCTCTCTGGTTTGAATGCGTTCCAATTTTCTCTATGGATCTAATTTTTATAATGATGCAAGGGTAAATACGAGTAGTAGAGTTCAATACTACCACAAATTAACAATAATTTCAAACAAAAACACTATAATTGTAATAAAAAATAAATATAACTATGGGTTGCCTCCCATAAAGCGCTTGGTTTAACGTCGTCAGCCCGACCTATTTAGATATTATTCAGGTTGACTGACCATTAAACCCTCTTTAAAATTTTGTCTTTTACCCTCAAAATATGATTTTAATCTTTGTCCATTTACTTTAAATCTATTCCCAGTCTTTTGATCTTCAATTTCAACAGCTCTGTAAGTATAAACTCGAGTCATAGTAAAGAGTCCTAACCAACGAGACTGCAATTTCCCAGGGAATAACTTCAGCCTTGTATTGTAAAGAAAAACTTCTTATCCTGGTTGGAAGTTCTTCTGGTTAATCCTCCGATCATGCCATAACTTTATTTTCTCCTTATAAATTTTGTCGTTATCATAAGATTCATTTCTTAATTCTTCTAATTCATTCATTTGTAACAATCTCTTCTCACCAGCATCTTTCAAATTATAATTAAATTTTTTAATCGCCCAATATTCTTTATGCTCTAATTCTACTGGTAAGTGACAAGTCTTTCCAAAAATCAGCCTATAAGGAGTCATTATAATAGGAGTTTTATAAGCAGTCATGTAAGCCCATAATGCAGTGTCAAGTCTAGTAGACCAATCTACTCTACTAGGGTTTACAATCTTCTCCAGTATTTTTTTTAATCTCTCTATTAGAAACTTCAGCTAACCCATTAGTCTGAGGGTGATAGGAATTAGAGATTCTATGAATAACATTAAACTTTTATGCCAATCTATGAATGTATTTATTCCTGAAATGGGATCCTCCGTCAATGATAATCACTCTCGGCATTTCGTATCTAGTGAAAATATTTTTCATTAAAATCTTGAAAAAATTTTAGCATCACAACGAGGTAAAGCTTGTGCTTCAATCCACTTTGAAACGTAGTCTACTGCAATTAATATATATAAGTTCCCAAATGAAGGAATAAATGGTCCCATGAAATCTAATCCCCAAACATCAAAGATCTCAACTTCCAGAGGCATTTCATTAGGCATTTCATTTCTTCTAGATATATGGCCTACTCATTGGCATCAATCATAATTTTTTATGTATCTGTAAACATCTCTAAGGAGAGTAGGCCAAAAGAATCCAGCTTGTAAAATTTTATAAGCAGTTTTATCAGTTCCAAAATTTCCTCCAAATTTAGAATCATGACATTTCTGAATGATTAGTTCAGTTTCTTCATAAGGTACACATCTTCTCATAATAAGATCCTTACATTGTTTATATAAATAAGGCTCATTCCAAAAATATGCTTTTGCATCATGAATGAATTTTCTTTGGTGTTGCAATGTCAGCATAGGTGGCAAAATATCACTTACAATATAATTAACAATATCAGCATAGCATAGTATTTTCCACTCATTAATATTATAAAGTTTTTCATCCGAGAAACTATCCATATTTCATTATCGGTGACAAATAATTCATGATATTCTAATCTCGACAAATGATCAGCAATTTGATTATCAGGTCCCTTTTTAATAACCACAAAATCAAATTCTTACATTAAAAGTATCCATTTAATTAACCTTGGTTTGGCATCCTTTTTTGCATAAGATATTTAATAGCAGAGTGATCAATGTCACAACACATTTAACCCCAATTAAATAAGATCTAAATTTGTCAAAAGCATAAACAACATTCAGTAACACTTTTTCAGTAACAGTGTAGTTAATTTGAGCATCTTTAAGAGTACCTTTGTCCAAGAACAACTCCAATAGCATAATCACTAGCATTGCACATCAGTTTGAATGGTTTCTCCCAGTTAGGTGAAACTATTATAGGGGCTGTGATTAGCTTTTCTTTTAATAACTC
>NW_018164798.1:1094612-1094836 GCF_001263595.1 Phalaenopsis equestris | reverse complement strand
AAAAATCTTTAATATAACGCCTGTAAAAACCAACATGTCCAAGAAAACTTCTAACCCCTCTTACATTAGTAGGAGGTGTTAATTTAGATATAACTTTAATTTTTGCAGGGTCTACTTCCATATCATTTTCTGCAATTTTATGCCCTAACACAATTCCTCCTCCAACCATAAATTGACATTTCTCCCAATTTAGAACTAAATTAGTTCTTTCACATAACTCCAAA
>NW_018164798.1:1094066-1094567 GCF_001263595.1 Phalaenopsis equestris | reverse complement strand
CATAAACACTTCTATTTCATCATCAATTAACTTACTAAATATAGACATCATACATCTCTGGAATGTTGCAGGTGCATTACATAATCTGAAAGGCATTCTTCAAAAGCAAAAGTTCCAAAAAGACTAGTAAATATTGTCTTTTCTTGATCCTCAAGAGCAATAGGAATGTGATGGTAGCCGGTATATCCATCTAAAAAACAAAATTATTTTTGCCCAGCAAGCCTATCCACTATTTGGTCTAAAAATGATAAAGGGAAGTGATCTTTCCTAGTGGCAGTGTTTAATTTTCTATAATCAATGCAAATATTCCACCCAATAACTTTTCTGATAGGTATTAATTCATTATTCTCTTGTGCTTCAGCAGTCACCCCTCATTTCTTAGGAACACAATGAATTGGACTTACCCAAGCACTGTCCGAAATAGGATATATAATTCCAGTGTCCAATAATTTCAAAATTTCCTTCTTAACTACTCTTTCATCATTGAGCTAATCTCCTTTG
>NW_018164798.1:1093048-1094045 GCF_001263595.1 Phalaenopsis equestris | reverse complement strand
TATAATTCTGTGCATACAGATCGAAGGACTGATTCCTTTAATATCCGCTAAGGTCCAACCAAAAGCTTTCTTATATCTTTTTAATGTATCCAAAAGTCTTTTCTCTTGCAAATCATTTAACTCTGAAGATATAATAACAGGTAATGTTGATGAGTCTCCCAAAAACACATACTTCAAGTGGTTTGACAACATTCAAAACTCAAGTTCAGGTGGTTTTATAATTAACGGGACTAGATTCTTATCAGCATTCCCTATAATATTTTCAATAGTTCAGACCATATTTTTAACTCAATTTCAGGTGGTTCTATAATTTATGGGACTAGATTCTTATCAGCATTCCCTGTAAAAGTGGCTAGGCAATATTTTCAACTCAAGTTCAGGTGGTTTTATAATTGACGGAACTAGATTTCTATCAGCATTTTCTGTAATATCTAACATCTCAAATCTTTCCTGAACATAATCTAATTTTTCATTTTCCAGTTTGTCCAGAATAATTTCATCACTCTCTTCAAATTGTTCTTTCTCTTCAAAATGTTATTTAAAATGTTCATTCAATAGATGTTCACAATTTCCATGCGAAAACATTGAAAACATTCATTATCTCTTTCCATTATCTCTTTCAACACCGGGGTATTTCATAGATTTCACAATGTAAAAAGTCACTTCTTAATCATTAACTCTCATCGTTAATTCTCCTTTTCTAACATCTACTATAGCTTTTCCAGCAGCTAAAAATGGTCTCCCTAAAATGATAGGTCGTCCTTCTTTAACATCTATCATAGCTTTTCCAGTAGCTAAAAATGGTCTCCCTAAAATGATAGGTATTTCTTTATCTTCCTCCATATCTAAAACAATGAAATCCACAGCAAAGATACTAACACATCTTCTATAACTCCCTTATTATATGTAACTGAACGATCCGCTAACTGAGGAGTTATAGATGTAGGTGAGACTTCTCCTAATCCTAATCTTTTGAAAATTGATAGAGGCATAAGAT
>NW_018164798.1:1065066-1091961 GCF_001263595.1 Phalaenopsis equestris | reverse complement strand
AACATAGATATTGCATCAGAATCGTGATATCCTAAATTAATCAAACAGGAAATAAATGTGTATATATATACACACACCAACACACATTTATATATACATATATAAAGCACTTAAATCCCGCACATTTATTTCTAGTCGACTTTGAGTTGTTCCGCCAATTCTAATTTCTTCTTAACATTTCCCCCAACATCTTCCTTTCGCCCGCAACTATAATCGACTCTCATCTAAAGTCGAACTGCCATTAATTTTGGAAAATTCTTCAAGTTATTATTTTATCTCTCTTTTGGATCCACAGAAGTGCTGGATTCTTCAGTTCTGCTATCGCTGTAGGGATGTTTGCCCACGCGCTGTTTTTAGAGGATATGGATCTCTAATATACAGATCCTGTTGACGAAACCATCATTAAGACATAGAAGAAAGAGAACCGAGCTTCGTCAGCAGCCATGAGTGCCATGAAGTTCTGCCGTGAATGGTTAGCAACGGTTCGACTATTTTTTTTCCCCTTTTTTTTAATGAAATCTTGAGATTTGATTTGCCCTATTTAATTTTTTGTTACAGTAACAATATTTTATATCCCAAGGAAGACAAGGAGCAGAAGATCCTTCTATATGCATGTAGAAATTGCGATCATCAGGTCTTTTTTTTCGTTGCATAATCTCGTAAAGGCTTAGGTTGATGTTCATTTTTTATTCCTTAATTGTTCACATTATTTTCCATTGTGTCATGATTTCTAGGTTCTTTTATTAGTTTTCTAATTCTCCTAACAGTTCGTTCTAATTCCAAATCATAGGGTACAAGATTTTCAGGTTTGAATTTACGCATACAATTGAAATCAGTACACAGAAAAATAGTTAACTAAATATGAAAATAAGTTGTAATTCAAGTAAAAGTTTTTTAATAGTCCTAACTTGTCTGTTACTCTAATTATGATTTTTTTTAAATCTAATTTTACTCCGTGGCAACGGTGCCAAAAACTTGACAGCGACTTTATATATGCTTAAAAATACAAGAATTTGATACTGCTGCTAGAAGATTTAAATCTTCGACAACGACGCCAAAAACTTGACAACAATTATAGATTTGATAAAGATGTGTATAAAATATTCAATAATTGCAAATTCAAACTTATCAACGCAAGTATACGTATCACTCAAGTAATATAGAGCTCTAATGGAGTCCTGGATATCGATCTCACAGGGAGTAATATTAGACGCTACGAACTAAGATTTAAAAAATCAATACTTAATCACAATAATATAGTTCAAATTACATATTTGTCACTAATAGGCAATTGAAATAAAAATGTAATTTTAATAAACTCTTAATTAACTAATTCTACTAATAAAGTTTCTAATGTGAAGTTCAATATATAAGAAAGCATCATTCTCCTTGTCAAGCAATTGTAGTGAATGGATAAATTGAATTAGTTCAAATTGTATTGTGCCAAATAGGAGCATACCTATTCTTTACCCTTTGGACCAGGCATAAAGAACATTAACTAATCCTATGTTTGGTTACTGAATTTGTGGCTATGCTGAGAGGAGATCGGCTCTCACTTTAGAGCTCCCACATTCCCCTCGCCTGAGGGCTAACATCTACACTTCAATAGCCAAATGATAGGACCAAATTGAGGATTTTAGTCTGTCACTCTAAATGCTCCAATTCTATGTCCGATAATTTTTATTTCCTTATTTATTTGCACCCAACTTTCAAGGACTTTGACCTCCCTAAATCTTGGATGTAATCTTCACTTTAGTTGTAAAACTCAACATATTTTAACAAATCAATTGGCCAGATTGAAAGTAAATTAAGATTGAAGTGAAAAGATCATGAAAACTTCTTTAACATTCTCGTAGCACAACCAATTGAAATCACCATTTCACAATTTTTTTATACCATGGTAACCTCTATTGAATTAAATAGCCTAAGTCTTGAGAAAAATCCGCCGTCGGTGTCGGCGATGACACTATCGGCGAGATTTTCAAAATTGGTTCAATTTCCAGATTTTTGTGATTTTAATCAATTTCAAGCCTCGTCGACATCCGTTCAATCATTCTAGACATAAGTTTTAAGTGATTAAATGCTCCTTTGAAGCGGCAAGGAGGAAGAAATCTCTCACTTTCCTTCCACTTTTACAACCTCTCAAAGAATTCCTAACAATAATAATGACTCTCTACACTCTTATGGGAACCACAAACAACAAAAACTCAGCGGACACCCCCGCTGGACACACTTTTTCGGCCTCCAAATGTTTCTTTTAAAGTTGTAGAAGAGTTCTCAAGAGTTGCCCAAGCGTCCCTTAAAAAATCATCCACATTCAATGCATCTGTTAAGAGAACCGACGTGCTCTTCATCTGCGGCCTCGATGGTGTCGTCGATGGCCTTCTAGAATAATTAATTCTAGACTCTCAGGAAAAACCTACCGTCGGCGGTGTCCAACCCGCCGTCGGTGCCCAAGATCAAATCTTCATATTTTGCTTTTTTTTGCTCCAAATTCATTCCTTTTTGCATATTTTTGCTCCAATGACCATAATTCAACATACCTGCACCAAAACATAAACAAAACCTTTCTTTAAAGTGTAATATCATCAAAAGTGGAGTCACCAGTAGTTGTCGGCACTATTCTTTAGGGTCATCTTGTGGAAGCTGTCTGTTGCCGGAATCGAAATCTCGTCACCCGCTTCGGAGGGACATTTAATTTACATATAAATATAGTTTTTAGAAAAAATATGAAATAAAACTGATCTCATATCTTTTATAGTTTAATTAAAAGAGCACTACACCTAAAGCTATGTATTTATCCCGGAAGATAAACACAAGACTTGAGGATGAGGCTCTATCAAATAAACAAAGAAATATATGACATCCATTTGGCTTACATAATCATCTTGTTATAACCTGAAAAGTTCTCCTATTTAATATAGGAAATTAAATAGAGTTTATATTAAGTTGTGTTCGGACAAGTTTCCTACAAAGGCAAGCCCTTATAGTTAATTACATCTTAGATGACTGAAGTCACCTAAAAAAACTCTCGATAAACATCAGTGGATATTATCTACAAGGAGTTCAAAGGAATATAACTTTTCCACGAGATCGTACAAAGAGGTGTGAAATTGGAATGGCTCAAATTTTGAACTTATCATGGAATCTAAAGGAAGAAGAACTATGGGATGTCACGGATATTAAGGAGAACCTCAGTGACTTCTCAAGCTACCCTATGGCTTGGCTTGAATTTTGGAGAGGGGTTATTAAATGTTTCATCCTACCAATTTTATTAATTAAGGTATACATTCATGTGAGAAGATCACACAACTAGCCTAGAAGATGTGAGAATTTAGGTTGTAATGAACGATAACCTCGGAATCCTAAAATGAGTTAGGGCTTATATTGTATTATAGAGCTACACAAAGGCCTAAAGATAAGTTGAAGATTTATGTCGCCCTAGGCGGGCAACCTCGAAGTCCTATAGCCGGGTTATTTAATTCTAAGGAATGATTTAGCTAGTGCAGACATATTTTGCCGTTGAAGATGGTCGTGCTGCCAACAATGCTAGCTTCAAGCTTCTCATAATGGCGAGTTTAAGTTTTCTAATGAGTCAAGTTATGTTGTCAAATCAAATATTTTCTAATGTTATGTAAATATTATGGGGATTGTTAAAGTTTATTAGAGTGACATCGGTTAGGACCTACGGTTCCCTCGTTCCGGCACCACTATTTTCTTTCGAATTAACTTATTCCAACAAAATTTTCTAAACTCAACTCAATGAGTTCCATACTTTCGTTTAGACCGTGGGAAATCTCATTAGCAACCATAGGTTACCTCCTCCGAGGGATTCCCGATCATCCGATAGAGACATTTTAACTTAGTTGCAATTTTTTCTTTATTTTGTTTGTGATTAAATTTTGAGTTGTCTTATATTTTAATTGTCGTGGTGGTGATTTTTATCTTATTTAATTTTTAATTTTGGTTTTGACATGCAGGGTGACCTTAAGCATGCAAGCAAGAAATAAGAGGTACGAAAAATTAAATACAATAACTTAAAGCGTACCTGTCGATTCTTCTCGCTCCTCCACCTGAAAGGTTAGCTTTGGTAATATGTATATAATTTTTGCAAAGAATTCAAATTGCAGGAGTAGAAGAATGTATAGCTACCAAAATCCCAAGTTATGACTTTATTGAGTCTGAGAAGATCTTAGTGGATGATTTAAATACAATAACTTAAAGCGTACCTGTCGATTCTTCTCGCTCCTCCACCTGAAAGGTTAGCTTTGGTAATATGTATATAATTTTTGCAAAGAATTCAAATTGCAGGAGTAGAAGAATGTATAGCTACCAAAATCCCAAGTTATGACTTTATTGAGTCTGAGAAGATCTTAGTGGATGATTTTAGAATAAAATATAACAAGTTCAAATTATCCTTCAAAATATTCAAGAGATTTTAAAATGCTCGGTGCATGATCTTGAACCACTTTGAAGATTTCTTAAAATATTTTGAGTTCATTTTGAACTTAGAATATCGTACTATTAATCATCCAAAGTCAAGCTAAGGGTATCCCATTGCTCGAGGAAACTTGATGTTTCATTTATCCCAAGGCTAGGAAACTCAATTAATCAATTGAAATTTTGTTTAAGAGTTATGTGGGTGGGTGCCACT
This sequence comes from Phalaenopsis equestris, assembly GCF_001263595.1. Classification (NCBI taxonomy): domain Eukaryota; kingdom Viridiplantae; phylum Streptophyta; class Magnoliopsida; order Asparagales; family Orchidaceae; genus Phalaenopsis; species Phalaenopsis equestris. The sequence goes on along the minus strand of NW_018164798.1, from coordinate 1,087,307 downwards.
AAGGCAAATTTAAGTAAGTAAAGGTTTTGGTTTCTACAGTTAAAATCAGGCTTGTAGTGTAAAGAGATGTTAATCATCCATCTTGTTATCTTTTAAATCCGATCAAATGTGTTCAAATTTCAAACCTAGGTCACTACCAAGCTTTGAACAATCACAATAGGTGAAATGGTAACTAGCAAAATTTTTTATTTAAATGTCATGCATTCTTATTGAACGATCACATTGTCATCAATCAATCAAGGGCTTAAAATTAATGAAATATTATCTTTCTAACTCAAACCCACCACTTGAGAATCGTTTAATTTTGATTGACTTCCAAGTCATGATAATTGAGGAAATTACAATTTTTCTTCTTATTATAGAAAAGGTGGCAAGTGAGTTCCAAATTATTAATCCCATTGTATTTCAATCATCCAAACATGCTCATTAGGATCAAAATTACCCATCTTTCCTTTTTAATTAATCCTAAATCCTGATTAAGGCACCAAAATCTAAAGTTAACCCTTTGCAAATTATTAATCCCATTGTATTTCAATCATCCAAACATGCTCATTAGGATCAAAATTACCCATCTTTCCTTTTTAATTAATCCTAAATCCTGATTAAGGCACCAAAATCTAAAGTTAACCCTTTGCCTTCGGGGCTCTTTACCTCATAACTCATTAATCAAAATTCAAATGACTTTGAGAATTTAGAGTGTCCTATCCATGAGTCAATTAAGACATCAGAGAAGAAAATGTTGGTTGTCAAAATTTTAATTTAATTTAAATAATTATTTAAATTTAAATAATAGTATTTTCAAAGTTTATTTTACTTAACTATCCAAAACAAAGTTTTTATTCATGTAAAAATTATTAGAGGACCCCTTAGGTCAGAGAAATACTTAGACAAAATTCCAAGATTTTTTAATTAAATTTCTATCATTATTATTTAATCATGAATCAATTAAATGTAAATTAATGTTGTAATTACCAAAAATTATCTTTATATTTTTATTAGACTTTTCTAAGTTTAGGAAACTCAGAGAAACAAATTTTGTATTTTTATAATTTTTAATTTATTTATTATAATTATTTAAATGAGAATTATTATAATTATTTTAATGAGAAAATAAGGAAATTTATTTTTTAAACTTTAAAAATTTATTTTTAAGTTAGAAAAATTAGGAAAAATAATTTAATGAGTCCTACGTGATCAGGAAATTATCAGGAACATTTTGAAATATTTTTGTATTTTTAGAATTTTTAACTATTTTTAATCATTTGTAATCCAAAATAAAGCTAAAAAATAAAGTATTTTATCAAAAATGATTGTTTTTTTTCTTAAGCGCTCCTAATCACAAGGAACTTAGAAAACCACTTTTCATAATTTTTCTAAATGTGTTTGATTTAATATAATTAGATTTGTACAAAAATATAATGTTTCTTTGAAAACCAACTTTAATGGTCAAACTTAGTCAAATAATTTTTAAATTTTTACATTGGGTGAACATCATTTTTGTACATAGTGTGGATTTGATTTTATCAATTTTTTATTAATATTTAATTTACATAAATTAAAACAAGATATAAACATTTAATTAGTTGTATAAATGAACAAAATAATTCAAATCATCATGACATTTTCCTGAGCTTCTCTGATTATAGGAAACCTACTAAATATATTCCCATAATTTTTCAAGTGGTATTATAATTTATATAATTAAAATAAGTCCAAATAGTCATCCTAGCTAAAAATTAAGGCTAGAAGCATAGAGATGCCCTCTGACCTTGGAAAAATCTAAGAACACCCCTTGTATCATAAGGAATGAACCCTAAAAGTTTCAATCCATGGTGATCAATGCTTGATCATAACGAATTAAACTACTCTAAAGAGTATTTAATTCATTAAAAATTAGAGAGTGAACAAATAATTTTTATTTTTATTCCATATTATGCTCCTCTATTCACTGAGCAAGAGAGTATTTTTATTTTTATTTTTAAATTTTTCTAGATAAAGATATTAATCTTTGAAGTTCATGCATTAAAATAAATTAACAAAATCCTTATTTTTCTACTTAAACATGTGGAGCTGACTAGATCATAGGAAACTCCAAAAGACCGCTCGGTGCTCCGCCATTTGACACCACCTCCTGACTCAGCTGGCTTGCGTCCCACCTTTTTGTTCCATCCGCTCGTCTAGTTTGATCTCTTTTATCAATCCAATACATGTGTGATAAGACGACATCCGTTTATGGTCTGAAAGTGACCTAACCCATGAGCCGCTCACACTAAAACCTTAAGATCTCGAGCTAGACTCAACCAAATTTTGGGTTTTGGTCATTTGGGGCTTTTTTGGGGTGACTTTTTCAGGCGGTTGAGGTAGTGTTTGCTCAGGGTATGGTCACCTTTGAGCTCAGGGAGGTCAGGGGTTGGCTAATTATGATTAACTCCCAAGCGTAAGCAATGATGGCAAAGATATTTTAAGTTTAGCCAAAATATAGGGTGAAATCTCTTAAATCAAGGGACCATTGATCCATAGCTCATCTAGGATGGGCTAGATGAGTCTAGTTTGGTCACTAGGATCCATTTGGTGGCTGTGGTGTCATTAATTTTGTCACTTTTACATGGCTTAATCAATTTTGGTGCATGGGTTCAATTTGGGTCAAATTGTCTTGAGATTGGGTTTGGGTTAGGATATCCATGGAATTGAGCCTAATTTATTGATAAAATTTGTGTGGGTGATTGTCATGAGGGGTTTAGAAAAGATTTGGAGTGATTTTGAATTGATTTGGAGGTTCAATGTGATGGATTTTGGGCATTTGATCAATTTGGGGATGTTGGGCTAGACTTAAGTTTAGGATGGGCTATAGTTGGGTTAAGTCCAAATTAGGAGTTCAAAATGATCTAGGGAAATTTCAGGAAGAGTTCTCAACATTAATTGGGCCTCAATTTTGGGGTTAGGGCATTCAATTTGGTGGAAATTGGGCACATAGCTAAATTGGGGAAAATTTGGGGGTTTAGGACTTGGGTTGAAATTGAATGAAATTGAAGATTGACCAAAATCACTTAACGGTTCAATTTGATGTTTGGAAATGCTTCAAAGAGTTCATGATGCACAATTGGGGCAATTGGAAAGATTTAGGGGTTCAATTGAGAGGGATTTTGGTTTTAGGCCAAATTAGGGCTTTTTTATTTGGGTTGAAATTGGACTCAAATTTTGGTTAATTGGACTTATATTTGGTTTTAATTGAGATTTATCATGATAAAATTTAATTTAGAATTGAAATTGGGGGAAATTGGGGTCAAGTTGATGGACATTTAAGGGTGAATTTGGGGTAATTGGGCCTTTAAGGACTATTTGGGGGTTTTGGTCAAATTTGCTTAAATTGATCAAATTGGGTTCAATTGAAGGGTACAAATTGGTTTTGGGGACATTTGAGATGATTTTGATGGTTTTGGAAAAGTTTGGGCCACCAAGGGTTTTTTTGTAATTTTGGTAAATTTGGGGGTATTTTGGTAATTTTGGGAGGTTTTGGTCAAATTTGAGGTTTGAGAGTATTTTGGTAAATTGGGTAGATTTGGTGGTTAAAATGATAAGTTTTTTATTTTGGTGAAAGTGACGTGCCAACTACCCTATTTGAGCCATAAACCAATGGAATCTCCATTTGGGTCCTCTATGTACTGGTCTTTGTTATACCCTAGCTTTGGGCTAGTGGGTCTAGGGGACCATCTACACGAGTCTCCCAAAAGATCAAGGGATCAAATGTAACAAGTTTTGGTTTAGTTTTGTGAGTGAGCTGTGGTGTGCAACTGAGTGATAGTGTATGCACTAGCTTATGACCAACATCCAGAGTCAACCCCTAAGGCCATACATTCTTATGGGGACTCTCCTTTAGCTCCCATATATTGACCCCACCTACTAAGTGTTAGAGGTTATGATCAATATGTGGAACTTCAAGTTGAGCAGAAAAGGGCTCAGAATTTTTAATGGTGAGGGTTCCTTTTCTAGTTCTTTAGGAATAGTCAACAAAAAATTCCTATAAAAATTCCTATGGCTAGGCTAGACCCTAGACTACTAAAGAGGAGAAAGGTATACCTCAATTAAAAGTGAGGTAAACAGTGTTACAGGACGTTTGAAGAATATACAGCCACCTGAATAATGTTTAGAAGATCAGAGCATCCAGATGTAGAACTGTATATACCACGATTTGCAGAGCCAAAACAACCTTAGATTTCTTCAGAGGCTGAGTAAGAGGGGCTGCCTCGATGTTTGTAGAAGATTCCTTGGTCTGAGCTGGAAAAGATACGCATGGTCCAAAAATATGAATTTAAATATTATGGGGAAATTCAAGGAAATTTCATGAATATCATGGAATGACTTGAGTTACACACTTGAGTATTCTCATAAAGGGGTGAAAGAAAGATATTGTATTGTGTGTTTGATCTCAGGGATGGAGGTTGAGCAGGTCTATTGAAGAAAAAGACATATTAAGAACCACAAAAATGGATGTGAGGAGAAGGCAAAATCACCATCCAGCGTGGTTGTTGTTTTAACTTTGAGAAGGACAGGCTTGAGTGGATCCCATGCCATCCACAATAAAGAAAACGATTAAGAGAATGGTGGAATGGAATATTTTGTTAACAGACTGTATTCTGAATAGTTGCATCAGAAACATGAAAATACTCTTCTTTAAATTGCAATAACATCAAAAATAAGCATAAAATATAAACTTGAAACAACATATTATTTTGGTGTATCAAAATCTCGCAAACTTAAATGTTACTTGTCCTCAAGTGACACTTTTACTACATAAAAGCATATGACTTAGGATAGAGACTAACTTATAACTTCTATACTTTAGTTCAATAAATAAATAGTAAAATTTAAGAAAAACTATTAATAATATAGATTCAAATTCTAAGCCTAAGAGTACTTAGTAGTCAATTTTAAGATTTTTGAATCTCTATTCATTTCAAGAAGAATTGTAATTTGTCATATCAAAGAAACTTAAAATATTCATATGAAAAAGAACTTCAGGAAAAATTTACTAATAATACTACTAATAATCCAATATAATTTTAGAATATGTAATAAAGTTTTTTTTCCTTAAGTTGATTCAAGTGAAGCTAATTTTTGATTGGGCATCTCCTCAAGTTTTTCCTCACTTAGTTCTCTTTCCTTTTCTTTTTCATTTTTTTCTTTTAGGATATTTCTATCCTTTCTTTTCTTTTCTTTTTCATGTGAGGATTACTATATCTGGATAGCCTTTAATAGTTTTGAACTTCACTATCCTCTTCTTAAAGTCCAAACACCTCACCTTTCTTCACTTTATAAGTTCATATTAGTTTATGATTTTCTTAAAGTCTTATTCTTTTCTTCTTGCATGAATCTCTAAATATCTTAATATTTAAAATACAATTTCTTTTACTTTAAATAGAAAAACTTAGTCTTATCTTATCATACCAAATATATTTAACTTTAGAATTGACCTTCATTATTAAAACTTTTTCCTAAATTTATCATAATATTTACATTTTATCATAATATTCATAAACTAAAGTATAGTCATTTAAAGTTTAATCTTAATATCTTAGGTCATGTTAAATTAATTTTAAAAATATTTTTACTTATAGACAAATAAAAGTTAGTTTTCTTCTTTTTTTTTAAAGAAATTTTTCTTCCCCCGCCAAACTTAAGTTCTTAAGTATTTTAAAAATGTTTTAGTACAAAATTTAGTTGGTGAAAGAAAAAAGTAAATGCATGAAAATAAAAACTAACCCGTAGAGGATTTCTAACTATAAAATTGGGCTCTCGTTTACTACAGGTACTAACTTTAAAAATTCATATAGGCTTTAAAGCATTAAATGAGACATAATATATTCTAAGGAATTTTTTGAGAATTAAAATAGAAACAAAAACTAAGAATATGAAAAATGCAAAAAAAGTAAAAATTTACTATTACTATTACAATTTTAAATCCACAACACAAAATAAAAGTTTTTACTACTACAGTTCAAATGTCAACCAAATAAAATCCAAACAACATACAAACAAACAAACAACCAAACAAAACAAATAAACTAACTTCAGAGAATATCAATTTTAATCTCCTTTTTCATCATCATCATCTTCTTCCTCTTCTTCCTCTTCTTCATCATGAATAGGAACATAAGGAGTAAAGCTGGGGCAAGTAGGAAATTCCACATTGTTTTCACCCCTAAGATATCTCACCATAGCATCCTCAAAAGCTATATCATGATGAACTCTCCTCAGTCATCACAAATGTAGCATATTCATAAAAAAAACATTCTTCAACCCATAAAAAGCATTGATCCTTTCTGCAGTAAAATCAACTTGCTTACCTCTCACGGGAATGTGATCATCATCAGTGAATCTCAAGTTTACATAAAACTCACGAATCATTGGCACAATCGCTACTGCGGTGAAGTAGCTAAACTGTTCCCAATTTCTGGCAAGAAATAACCTCTCGATCTCGCCACCTGAGTTAGCAAATGTCCGTTCCTAGATCAATCTTCTTGATTTAATTTGAGTCTTGTAACTGTTTTGGACCTTCAAATTAACAAATATTTGTGCATCAAAATCATCTAACCTTACTCTCTTCACTTGTGGAGCCATTTGAAATTCTATCAAAATCCAAATAAATATCAAATAAATTATAAAATAAAAAATCTAACTCCCCAAGTAAGATTATTTGGTAAGAAACTTTTCACCATGAGTTTTCTTTAAGATTTTTCATACAAAATCCCAAATTTTAGAGTTTCCATAATTTAGGAAAAATCCATGGTGAAAATAAAAAAACTCTAAGTTAAAGTGAAGCCCTTACCAAGAGAAGTTGAAATCTACTATTTTTATCCTCCAAAATCTTCTCTATTGCACCCAATGTGAAGCCCTAGGTCAAGGTTTAGAAGTAGGAGACGACCCAAGTAGTAAAAAAGGAGTTTTACTGTGTGATTTAGTGATTTTTTAGGTAATCTAGAATTTTTATAAATTTGGCGCATCATGCGCCAACTCTCTGTAAACCGGCGCTTCATGCGTCAATCTGAAGCATCTTGCGCCAACGCCTCAACTTTTCTAGATTTCATTTTCTGTGAAAATCTGCTCTGTACTACTTTATGTCTACATCTAATTAACTTAAATGAACCTTTATAAGCATAATTAAACATTACTCTAAAATCAATGTTTCACAAACAACACAAAACTTACTTTTATATATAAAATTCATGCTAATACAAACTAACATTTATCAAGCCAACAAACATCTAAATTTAGTGTTCTAAAGCATTGTTTAATGCAAACCAAAACATTCTAACATTGAAATCCAAACATAAAAATACCAAACAAAAACATTGATATAGTTCAACAATAAAAGTAAATCCAATCCAACACATCAAACAACTAAAACAAGCAGTACTAAACAAAATGTTTCATTCATAGATTAAGTTCAAAAATCTTCTTCACTCTCGTCCTTCTGGATATCTCCCATAAATTGGTAGTGCACATACAAGTTATAGAAGGGTTGATAAGGAAGCTCATCAGTCAAATCCTCCCAAATCCAAGCATGTTTCTTGAACATACGTATCAAACTATCTTCAATGCGACCAATATGCTCAAAATGTTCTTTATGTCTCTAATTTAAGTGATCCAACATTTCAAAAATATTCCCAATTGCATGCATAAGATTCTGCACCTCTTTTTCTATCTTCTTGATCCTTTTCAAAAGTGTGTTCGAACTAAAGTAAGGTTGAGTAGGTGATGAATTCCGGGATGCTTTATCCATCAGTACATTCATATCGTTCTCATCTCTCATTCCAAAATAGTTGCAATAGACTTCTGGATTCATTGCCTTTTAAGGAAGAAACACTTTTTTTCCCAACTCTCATAAGGTGCTTAGGATTGACTGCATAGTAGTCAAATAGTGGTTGGATGTCCAAGCCCAGTTGTAGATCCATTAACAATCAAACCCAAAATCAATTTCACAATGATTGCTCCAATATCAATAGGTTTTTCAGTTTGAATACAGTATTTTGGAATAGCACTCTTCTTAGTTACCTTACTGATTGTCATAGTAGTAAGTAATTTTGATGCAATAAAGAAGTTTCATCCCTTAGAAGCAAGATTTAATGAAGATGACAAAAAACTTACATTTCCATCATCTCTGGCCTTCTAATTCACATCTTCATCTGTAAGGTACTGATAAAGTTTATTCATATTATCTCTCATACGAGTAAAATTCACGTAATGACAGATAGACACATTTTCAATCATAAACATATCGTTTATTCTTAAAATCGTTTATTCTTCATATCGTTTATTCTTAAAGGAGTGAATTGCACAAATCTTCCTTGCGCATAGACAATTCCTTTGTTGATTCCATAAAGATTTGCATAAATTTATTTCACCACAAGGACGACTATGATGATAGTAGTGTAACAAAGCACTTCCCAACATCTCTATGCAATATTCGCTTGAAATCTCCATGCAATATTCGCTTGAACTTGAGTACTTAGTGTATTGAATCCTCAATTCACAAACCCTCTTTCTTTGATTAGCCTCTTCTTCACTAGAACACCATCATGCAACTTCTGTGCATCAAAATTAACAAACTTTCTCCAGTTGAAAATTCCAAATCTAGCAAAATTTTAAGAGTGGGATGCCATTGGAATTGAAATCTAGTGACTCTTTCCTCATTTTCCTCCCTAAAATGAACTTTGGAATCACTTTTTGGAAGTTATAAGGAGAATAATCTGCCAAAAACCACCAAAAACTGCCTTCTGAATTGTTTTAAGTCATTTTCATTATCACGGCACATCATGCACCGATTCGAGTGCATCATGCGCCAGCTCTCTGGAATATAGTGTATCAAGCGCCAATCTAGCACATCAAGCGCCAGTTCCAAAAAATTTGCATTTTCGAATTCGATCCAAAAAAATTCTCAATTCTTTCATAAAATTTAGGTAAATAAAGATGTTTTTAAATTATTTTCTCAAATACATGGACTCTACAAAAATACAAATTTAAATATACATAAACATTCTGGACAAAAACTTAAAATCAAAATAAAGAATGATAAGCATGGGTTACCTCCCACAAAGCGCTTGGTTTAAAGTCGTCAGCCCCACATTTCCAGTCTTTATTCTTAGTGACCCAACATTATAGTGTCTTTAAGAACTAGTCTTTGACCATCAAAATATGGTTTCAATCTAAGCCCATTTACTTTAAATATCCTTGTAGTCTTAGGATCTTCAATATTAACACTCCATAGAGAAAAACTTTTACAACTTTGAATGGCCCTATCCACCTAGTCTTCAGTTTTCCAGCAAATAATTTCAATCTTGTATTGTATAATAAAACTTCATGTTCAGGTTCAAATTTCTTTTTTATTATCTTTCGATCATGTCATTCTTTCATTCTTTCCATATAAATCCTAAGATTTTTGTAAGATTCATTCCTAAATTCTTTAAGCTCATTCAATTGCAATAATCTTTTCTCACCAACTTCTTTCAAATTGAAATTGAATATCTTTATTGCCCAATAAGCTTTATGCTTCAACTCTACTGGCAAGTGACAAGTCTTCCCAAAAATTAATCTATAAGGGGACATACCTATAGGTGTTTTATAAGATGTCTTGTATGCCCAAAATGTAGTATCTAATCTAGCAGACCAATCCATTTTTTTTTCCAAAATTCTTTTGATTTCACGATTAGATACTTCTTCTAGACCACTAGTTTGGGGAAGATAGACAGTTGTAATCCTATCCATTTCTGGAGATAATAAGTAGTTGCAATTTATGCATTATATTATATTTTTTTACTAATCTTATAATTATTGCATTTCTAAAATGAGATCCTTCATTGCTAATGATTACTCTAGGCATTTCATATCTTGTAAAAATAGTTTTAATTAAAAATTTTGAAACACTCCAAGCATGACATCGAGGTTAAGCGATTTCTTCAATCTATTTTGAAACATAATCTACTGCAATCAATATATAAATATTTCCAAATGAAGGTATAAATGGTCTCATAAAATCTAATATCTTTATATATATATAAACATATCTAATTAGAGTAGGCAAATATTATCCTGATTACAAAATTTTATGAAACAGTTCTATCATTCCCAAAATGTCCTCCAAATTCAGAATCATGATATTTCTGAATAATTTCCTGAATTTCTATGTAAAGCACAAATCGTCTCATTACTAAATTTTTGCATTATTTATATAAATAGTGGTCATCCTAAAAATAATACTTTGCATCATGAATGAATTTCTCTTCATGTTGTTTGTTAATCCGGATGGTAAAATACCACTAACAATATAATTCACAATATCGGCATACCAAGGTATTTCCCACTCTTTTACAACATAAAGTTGTTCATCAGAAAAATTTTTATTAATTTATTTTTTCATGTTAAGTATTTCTTCTTGTGCTAGCCTAGACAAATGATCACCAATTTGATTGTCAATTCCTTTCCTATCAGTTATTACAAAATAAAACTCTTTCATCAGAAGTACCCATCTAATTAATCTTGATTTTGCATCCTTCTTTTGCATCAAATATTTAATAGCATAATGGTCAGTATGGACAACACATTTAGCTCCAATCAGATATGACCTAAACTTATCAAAAGCATACACAATGGATAATAACTCTCTTTCAGTGGTGGGGTAGTTAAACTGAGCATCATTAAAAGTTTTACTAGCATAGTATATAACTTTAAAAAACTTATCATATCTCTACCCTAATACAACTCCAATTATATAATCACAAGCGTCACACATTAATTCAAAAGGTTTCTCGCAATCAGGTGAAATAATTATGGGAGCAATGATAAATTTTTCCTTTAAAGTTTCAAAGGCTTTAAGGCAATCTTGGTTAAAATCAAATTTTATATCTTTTTCCAGAAGTTGGAATAAAGGTTTAGTAGTTTTTGAAAAATCTTTAATATAGCTCCTGTAAAATCCATTTTTAAAATACAGCATATCCTAAAAAGCTCCCCACTCCTCTTACATTAGTAGACGGAGGTAATTTTGATATAACTTGATTTCTTATAAAATCTACTTCCATGTGTAATTCTCTGGAGCTATAGGTATTTGATGATAACTTGTATATCCATCTAGAAAACAAAAATATATATGCCTAGCCAGCCTATCCAATATCTGATCTAAAAAGGGTAAAGGAAAATGATCCTTATTTGTGACAGAATTTAATTTTCTATAGTTTATGCAGATTCGCCATCTGGTGACTTGTTTTGTTAGTATTAATTCATTATTCTCATTCGTAACTATAGTCACACCTCCTTTCTTTGGAATACAGTGAATTGGACTGACCCAAGCACTGTCAGAAATAGGATATATTTTTCCAGCATCTAACCATTTTAAAATTTCTTTCTTAACAACTTCTTTCATCATAGGATTTAATCTATTTTGAGGATCAGCTCTTAGTTCATGTTGATCTTCCAATAAAATTCTATTCATACAAATTGAAGGACTGATTCCTTTAATATTAGCTAATGTCTATCCAAAGACTTTTTTATATCTTTTCAAAGTTTCCAACAACTGTTGTTCGTGCTTATCAGTTAATTCTGAGGATACTATAATAGGTAATGTAGAGAAATCTCCTAAGAATCCATACTTCAAAGGTATAGGAAGTGTTTTCTGTTCTAGTTCAGGATGTTTCTTAATAGATGAAATCAAATTGTTATTACTTTCTGTAGGATCTAATATTTCAATTTTTTCCTAAATATAATCCAAATTTTCTTTACTCACTTCCATAGATTCATCTTGAATTTTATCCTCATCTTGATATTCCTCATATTACTTTTCAAATTCTCTTTAAAATTTATTTTTGAAATATTCATGGCTTCGATTTTCAATAATATTCATTATGAAGCATTCAATCTCTTGCTCTTTTGTAGTGTATCTCATTGATTTTGTAGATTAAATGTAACTTCTTAATCACTAACTCTCATGGTTAGTTCTCCTCTATGCACATCTATCAAAGCCCTTTCAGTGGCAAGGAATGACCTTCATAAAATAATAGAAATTTCTTTATATTCCATCATATCTAATACATTAAAGTCCATAGGAAAGATAAATTTATCAACTTTTACCAAAACAGCTTCTATAACTCCTTTGTTCACCTCAATTTTGGTTGAGGTTTAGTTCTCCCTCTTTAGTGGCCTAGGGTCTAGTGATAGGACTTTCCTGTTGACTATTCCTAGAAAACTAGAAAGGAACCCTCACCATTAGAAACTCTAAACTCTTCCTTGCTCAACTTGAAGTTCCACATATTGGTCTTAACCTCTAGCACTCAGTAGGCAGTAGGTGGGGTCAGTATGGGTAGGTGGGGTCAGTATGGGGGATCTCAAGGAGAATCCCTATAGGACTGCTTGACCTTACGATTGACTTTGGGTGTTGGTCTGGAGCTAGTTCACTCACTACACTGACTATCACCCACAATCACTCACAATCCCTAAACCCAAAATCAAAATTAAACCCAAAATTATTAACTTTGATCCCTTGATCTTTTGGGAGACCCAAATGAGGATTTCATTGTTCCATTACTCATACATGGTGGTTGGCACCCCAATTCTACCAAAATGTCCAACGTAGCCTTTTGCCCTTAAATCCACCCAAATTACCTAAATCCCTTGAAACCCTAAATTTGGTCAAAATCCTCAAATTCACCCAAAATACCCAAATCTATTCAAAAATCATTTCAAACCATTTCAAAATACCCAAATTGCCATTTCAAAATACCCATTTCAAAATACCCAAATTGCCCATATTCACCCAAAAATTCCAACATTACCAAAATACCCTCAGATTTCCCAAAATTACAAAAATACCCTTGGCACCACAAACTTTCCCAAAACCACAAAAATCACTTAAAATATCTCCAAAACCAATTTGTACCCTTTAATTGAACCTAATTTGGCCAATTTGACCATTTTGACCAAAACCCCCAAATTGCCTTCAAAGGCCCAATTTCCCCAAATTCACCTCAAAGATCCATTAATTTGTCCCCAATTCCCCTCAATTTCAATCATAAACTAAAATTAATCTTTAATTTGATCAATCTAAATCAAATCCAAGCCTAATTGCCCATGCTTTGAGCTCAATTTTAATCTAAGTCAAACCCCCAATTTTAGCCCTATGACCTAACCTCAACTAATTGAACCTCATAGCCTACTCAATTTGCCCCAATTTGAATCCTAAACTCTTAGTAACACTCCTACACATCAAATTTGACCTTCAATCGGCCTTGTTCAAGCCTAAATTTCACTCAATTTCAACCTACATTTAAAATCCCAAAATTTGCCCCAAATTGACTGTCTCCAAATTCCACCGAATTGAATGCCCTAACCCCAAAATTGACACCCATTTTATGTTGAAAACTCATTTTATGTTGAAAACTATTTTATGTTGAAAACTATTCATGAGATTCCTATAAACCATTTTCAACCATTAATTTGGACTTAGCGCAACCTAGACCTAAGTCTAGTCCAACATGCCCAAATTGACCAAAATCCCAAAATCCTTCAAATTGAGCTTTCAATTTAACTTAAAATTACTTCAATCCTTCACCAAAAATCTTCATGACAATCATTTACATAATGTTAATCAATCAATTGAGCTCAAAGTCATGGCTAGCCTAACCCAAACCCAACTTTTAGCCATGTTGACCCAAATTGGACCCATGTGCTAAAATTGACTTAGCCATCTTAAAGTCACCAAATTAAGGTTTCCACAGCAGCTAAGCACACCCTATGGACCAAGCTAGACCCAACTAAACTAGCCAAGGTGAGCTATGGACCAATGGTCCCTTGGCTTAAGGGATTTCACCCAAAATTTTGCCTAAAATCAAATATCTTCTTCATCATCACTTACCCTTATGTGTTAACCATCATTAGCAGCTCCCTGACCTCCCTAAGCCAAGAAGTGACTGAACCCTGGCTAGCCACCTCCTCAGCCGCCAGAAACAGCCAGCCCAAGGGAACCCCAAATGGCTAAAACCCAAAATTAAACCTCCCTGAATTGGCTCACTCTCATTGGCCATTAGAGCCTTTTCTCCCTCCACCTCAGCAAGCTTTAGCACCCAACTCCAAGCTCTGAGCTCCACCAGGCAGCCATGGCTTTAAATGGAGCTATCCACGGCCAAAGAGGAGAGTGCTTGGAACCATAAGGAAACTCTGCCAAAATCTCACCGGAGGTTCTCCAAACCATCCCAAGTGCAATCCCCTTGCTCTCAGCCATTGATAGCCACCCCTTTGAGCGAATTTCTCCACTGAAATTTGCCCTAAAACTAGGATAGATCTATCTGCTCCACAATAGTGTACAAAACTTCAATTAATTGTGCACACACCATCCCTACAGTGAAAGAAGTTGATTCCCCACAAAAGCCCCTAATTCACCAAGGCTTGTGACTTCATCTAGAGGTTCGTTGGACTTAATTGATGCTACCACAACCAACTAATTGAGGCCTCCCCTCTCAGATAAAGGTATTGAACTCTAACCCTAAACTGACCTTGTTTCGACTCTTCATACGTATTTACTGTATTTCATACCGTATAATTCATATAAATATGCTCGTCTCGAGTAGATGATGGATTAGAAACAAACCCCATGTGATTTGATTGAGCCTAGCTTGAGATCTTAAGGTTTTAGTGTGAACGGATCACAGATTAGGTCACTTGGGGATGATGAACGGATGTCGTCCAATCATGTGTTTATCTATTAGACAGTCCTAATGAAGCCAAATGAGGATATGATCTATAAAGCGTGATCTGCATGGCAGCTGAGGGGGATGACATGGTCAAATGGTGGAGCACCGCGTGTTCTTTCGGAGCTGCCTAGGATCAAGTCAGTGCCTTACTCGATAAGTAGAAAGATATGGATTTTAAAATTATTTTTAATATCATCATCTTTACCTTTTACAGGATATTTCATTGATTTGTAAATATTAAACGTAATTGTTTGATCATTGACGCACATAGTTAATTTCCTATTCTATACATCAATCATTGCTCTTCCCGTAGCTAGGAAAGGTGTCCCCAACATGATAGGTATCTCCTTATCTTCCTCCATATCTAGCATAATGAAATTAACAGAAAAGATAAATTTAACCACTTTCGCTAAGTCAACTTCTATAACTCTTTTAGGATATGTTATTGAACGATCTGCCAAATGTAGAGTTATAATAGTAGGGGATCTTTCTCATAATCCCAATCTCTTAAATATTGATAATGGCATAAGCTTAATACTTGCACCTAAATCACAGAAAGCTTTCCCATAAAATCTATCTCTTATTGCACATGGAATTATGAAGCTACCAATGAAGCTACCAGGTATGAAGCTACCAGAATCTTTAAGCTTTTCAGGAAGCTTTTTCTGAATTATAGCACTACACTCTTCACTTAGTACAAAAGTCTCGTCATCTTCAAACTTCCTTTTCTTGTTAAGAATATCCTTCATAAAATTCACATAACTTGGCACTTGTTCTAAGGCTTCAGCAAATGGAATATTAATTGTAAGCTTCTTAAAAATTTCCAAAAATTTTGAAAATTGTTTATCCAACTTTTGTTTACAGAGCCTCTGAGGAAATGGAGGATGTGGTTTTTCTAAGTGAACTTTAAGTTGATAAATAGGTCTCTCTAAACCTTTCGGAGTGTCCTCTTTAGGCTCTTCAATTTCTTTTTACTCTGCTTTACTCTCTTTTTGAACTATACCTTCCAATTCTCTTCCGCTTCTAAGTGGTACAACTTTTACTTGCTCTTTATTCTGGTCTTTTGGATTTACTTCAGTATTATTAGGAAGTGTTCCTTGGGATCTATTACTTAATGTATTTCCTATTTATCTAAATTGATTCTCAATATTTCTAATTGTAGCTCCTTGACTTTGTAAATGGTTTCCCATTTGTAACACCAATTCTTTTATAGACAACATTTTCTCCTTAATTTGTGAATTATTGTTAAAACATAAAGGATAAGTGGGTTTTGAATTACTATTCCCTTGGTTGTTTAAGTTTGCTAATGGTTCTACTTACTTCTTCCCCCATTGCTGATTATTATTACCCGAAGTATTATTCCAGTTAAATTTGGGATGGTTATTCCAGCCTGGGTTATAATAGTTTGAATATAGGTTATTTTGGTTATTGTTTATGGCATTCAAAGTTTCTAATGATGCTTGAGAATCTACCTATTGGCCTAATGAATTCTCTTCAATCAATGCAAATGCAATTGAAAAAATCATTCCAACTTGGTCTAACTTCTTTGAAATTGTAGCAACTTGATTTGCTAACATTGCAAAAGCATCAGATTCATGAATATTGGCTACTTTCTTAGGATTTACCCTTTCAGATGGCCATTGAAAATTATTAGTAGTCATCTCTTCAATTAAAGCATAAGCGTCATGAAATGGTTTTGATAACAATGAACCACCAGCAGCGACACGATAATTGACCAAAGAGATCCAAATAATCTATTGTAAAATGTTTGAATTATTAACCAATCTAGTATAGCATGGTGTGGACACTTTCTCAGCAGTTATTTAAATTGTTTTCATGCTTCATAAATGGATTCCCCTTCAAACTACCAAAAATATGTAATATCATTTATAAATTTTGCAGTTTTTTTATGGTGGAAAATATTTAGCCAGGAATTTATGCGCTAAATCACCCCAAGTTCTAATAGATCCAGGCACTAAAGAATGTAACCATATCTTAGCTTTATCCTTCAGTGAGAAAGGAAAAATGTCTAAGTCTTATAGCATCATCTGATACACCATCATATTTAAATGTAGCACACAATTCTTGAAAATTGGTAAGATGTAAATTTGGACTTCAGTTGGTGCTCCCCCAAACTGATTATTTGATGTCATTTGGATAATAGCGGGTTTATGTTGGGTTTATGTTCAAATGAATATGTTCAAATGAATTAGTCACTACAATAGGTTTTTGAATTCTACAATGAAGTTCATCCACCGTAAGGTTTGAATAATTTCCTGAAGGTCTAAACTCATGTTTAACTTTAGCATTTTGATTATTTTGGTTTGTCATTTCTTAAATTCTTTTATTTTTTTCAGTAATTTTTAATTTTTTAATTTTTCAAATACATTACTATGAAACACATAAAATAAAAATGCACAAATAAGAACTTTATATAAGAACAACACCATAGTATTCCTATAATAAATCTAAAAAGTTTAAATAAGACTTTATAAAAATAGAAATTTGCTTTCTAAAAATTTCTTTAAAAATTTTGTTAATCTTCTATGGCAACGACGCCAAAAACATGATCACAACTCTCTTTATATATGTTAATGTGATGTATGCAATTATTTCTCAATTCTTATTTATTTATAATTATTACTTTGCAACGACGGAAAAAACTTGTTCCTGAGCAAAAGCTATGTAAAATCTTGACTTCGAAGCAAATAAAAATACATTTATAATATTTAAATATGGGATACTACACAAGTATACGTATGGCTATCAAGTAGTATAAGATACTATGCAAATATTTTTTGATTAAGCCCTGAATATCAAACCCATAGGGAAAAAAATACTATATGCAACTAAAATCTTAAGGAACTAGATAACAAAATTCTACTTAGCAAAATATTCTTACTTAAACTCTAGATGTTATATTATAAATGAAAGTTTGATTTTTTTTGTAATTTCTTATAATTAAAAGTAAAGTAAACAACTAATTAACTTAACTAGATATTTGCAAGATGAAGGCAATATAAATAAACTTATCACAAATCAGTAATAAGTATAAGAATTCTATTGTGGATGTATTCTAATTATGTTGTGCCAAATAATATTCTTTAGCCTTACAAGAGATGCTATAAAGAACATTGGTTAATCTACAGTTTGAATAGTCTTGAAGACGGATTAGGTAAGGAAGATACTAGCTCTCACTCTAGAGTTCTCTCTTCTCCCTTCACATGGGGGCTAAATGGGGGCTAACATCTCGTATAACATCTCGTATCAAAACCTAAAATTATAAATCAAATTGGAGGCTTTAGCCTGTCTGTCTAAAGTCCTCTAATTCTATACCCTTTAAAAATTATTTCCCTATTTATTTGCACTCAACCCCATGAACTACAATCTCATCCATGAAATCAAATGTGATTCTTACTATTTATTAATTTAGACAATACCATCTCGGATCTTACATGTTCTCACAACATGTATTAACATCTTAATTGGCCAAATCAAGAAGTAAATGAAGTACAAGGTTTAAAATCTTCACAACTTCTTCCAACATTAAAGACTAATACTTCACACAACTTCCATTCAATACTTAATCACTTATCATTTTAAGGAAAAAGATAAGAAAAATGACCCAGGGTTCATAGAGAAAACACAACCACACTTAAGTTTAAGAAGTATAAATCATGCACACAAACAAAAAGTCTAAATTAAAACTAAATGTAGTCACAAAGATAAAAACTTATCTCAAAATCCTCATCAGCAAAGTCTTGAAGTTCCTTGAATCTCTTCCTTCACTTACAATACAAACTACAACTTAAAATAAAAAGAAAGGTAGGCGGCGACGACGGTGGCGTGTGGTGGTTGGCTCTGGATGGATCTCGTGGATGATGATGATTTCTTCAATCCAAGTCTTCTTTTATAACTTTTTAAAAGGTGCATTGGTGTCTCTTCAAAATGTGTCTACATTCAATGAATCTTCTAAAAGTTGCCTCCTTTCAAAAGCCAATTGAATGAATTTTCCGGTCCATTAACTATTTCCCACGTTTTCACCAAGGGTTGCTTCAAAAGCCTCTTCAAAAATTCATCTAAATTCAATGAATCATCAAGTAACTACTTTTGGCGCTTAAGCGTAGGGTACATGGCGCTTAGGTACAGCTCTCTCTATTTAACTGGCGCGTAAGCCCTAGTCCTGAGCGCTTAAGCACCTCAGTTCATTTTCACATCTTTTTCATTTTTGTTCCAAATTTGATTTTTTTTCACTATTTTCACCATTTTTCATCTATTTGATTGTACCTGAAAGAAAAACTCACAAATACCTTTCATCAAAGCACAATATCTCAAAAATAGGTATAAAAATATGTACACAAAGACTATTTATTTTAGGTGTATCAGTGCCTAAGCATAACGAGAGCCTATGTCTTACTTTCTTAGATACTATTTACATTATGTGTAAAGCTAAAATTATTTATAGAATGTATAATTATAATTCTTATCATTCTAAATGGTACTATAATCACTATGGTTCCATTTGGTTAATACTTTTTGGAAGGATTTATCTAAAGTTTCTATAAAATTATAACTTTTTCAAATTGCGTTTTATTTTTCTTCTCTTTATAAAAAATTTGGTAGAATTATTTTTATTTGGTATAAGCGTCCCAAGCACACTAAGGTATATAAAGTAATATCCAATGGTGATTAGAACATTTCTTTTAATAATTATGTTCCTTTTTTTACATTAATTTTATTCATTTTATTGATATTATAAATGATTTATCTTTTCTTTGGAAGTATTTAAATTTTTACTCTCATAAGAGTGTTTATTTTTTTGTATGAGAATTTTCGTTTTGAAATTTAGAGTAAGATGGTCTAGTTCAAAGCTTATGCTATAAAAATTGCTTTTCATACATGGAAGGTTATGCATAGTGGGCATAAAAACTTTTATATTCTTTTTATTAAAGGTATTTCAGTTGATCCACTTTGCAGTCTCTAATTGAATATGATTACAATTATATAGCCATTTATTTATTAAATGTTATTATTATCATATTCTTATGAATTTTTTTATTTCATATGGAAATTTTTTTTTAGCTCCTAATAAAATTTATCAAGTGATCCTTAAGAGGTTCTTTATCTTGGTTGTTCATGCTACAACCTATAGCCTTTGGAATGTGAGAACTTGTAGTATTTATAGTTATAATTCTAGTCCAATTGATATTCTCAATAAGAATTTTAATTGGATGGTGAAGTAAAAGAGTAGGAGATGATTAAAAGTGATATCCCTCCTTTTATTAAAGAATTTTCTAGGTCATAGTTCTTTGATCTAAAAGATTCATTTTTTTTCATGATTTTGCTTGGTTACAGTAAGATCATATGCATTTCATCTTTTAAAGGCTTAACCAAATATACACTTGGATGAAGACTTTATTATTATTCTTTTTTTAAGAATTGACACTTCACCTCATTATTTCTTTGAGTTATGAGGGTTTTCAACTGTATAATAAGTATGAACCATTCTCTATATTACAAATATGTCTGCACACATCTCAAAGAAATTAGACAGTCAATAACATAGGTGAATAAGTGAGGTTCCATATGTAAAAGTAGAGAACTCGTCAACAAATAGTCGATTGATTTTATAGTCTGGTTTATCAACATAATGCATTGACAGATGCAATCGTTTGTCCAGCAGAATCTATCAACCAATGAATTTGTCAATCATACGACCACTAGCGAAGGTCTACACTTCCTGATCAAGCAATAAAAAATCTCTAGGAAGTAGGTATGACTAACTGTCACAGTTGAACGACACACATACACGGTGGATGACTGACATAGCCGACCGACCTCAAGGCATTGGGTGATCGACTAAATGTCATTGTTTATTGCTCATTACCATGTAAACTGAATTCAATTGTTTAATATAGCTATGAAAAATGCTTTCTACTTACATGCACTTGTATTCTTCGCCCATTATAAATAGGAGGTCTTGACATCAAGAAAGGGACCTCGGGATCCTGTCACTTTTAGATCCTCGCACTTGAGGGTGCTAACACCTGACAATTCTCTCTTGAAACCCTCCCTTTCATTTTCTCTCTCTCACTTCTCTCCTTACCTTCACTAACTCTCCAAACTTGTTCCCAAAGTCAATCTAGGATTCTACACATTTGTTTGTATATATTTTAATTTTTAAATTATTAATTGTATTTGTGGATGGAGGCTCAATGGTTTTCTTGTGGGTTCAAAAATTCCAAACTCATTATTCTTTATTCATTTATCCTCCTTTAATTAGTTTTTTCTTATTTTATTCTTGTATTATTAATCTGACAAATTGAAGATTGGTTATTTCTTATTATGTAGATTCTACCTTACTTTTATGCTATATCGAGAGGCCTCTAATAGAAATTTTTTCTCTTGGGCCTTTGAGGCCATTTTTTTGGATTTCTTTTAATCAAGCATGTAAGGGTCTGTTTGGAGCCACTTATTTTGCCTGGTGTAGCCACAAACTTTCATTTTATTTTATTTTTGGCTCCTTTGAAAAATGAGTCTCGATTGTAATTTTAATAAATTCAGCAAAATGTGGATCATAGGTTTGACTTCGTGAACCCTTGGGCCCGCATTTCGTAGGTTTGGCTGTGATATGTTCGAGTCATGGTGGCTATGTTGTGGATTAATGTGGTTTTGGTGTGGTGGTTGTGTTTTGGGTTATGGTAACTGTGGGTTGTGGTGACTGACCAAAGAAAAATATATTAAGATTTTCATCCCTATTTTCCACTGATTTTGATGATATTGCACTTTAAATAAAGGCTTTTTGTTGCAGGTATGTTGAATTATGGTCATTGAAACAAAAAGAAGCAAAAAAGTGCGAATTTGAAGCAAAAAGGACCAAAATATGAAGATTTGATCTTGGGCGCCGACGGTGCCATCGATGTCGCCGACGATGCCATCGACGCCAACGACGGTGGGTTTTTCCTGAGAGTTCAGAATTAAATATTCTAGAAGGCCGCCGACGGTGACATCGAGGCTGCCGCTAGGCTGCCGACGGCTAGAATGATTGTTCTCTCAATAGATGCATTGAATGTGGACGATTTTTGAAGGGGCGCTTAGGCAACTCTTGAAAACTCTTCTACAACTTTAAGAGAAACATTTTGGAGGCCGAAAAGGGGGAGTCCAGTATGCCCAGAGAATTTCGAGAGGTCTACGGGTGTTCAGGGGAGTGAAATTTAGGGTTGGGTATTGTGAGGAATTCTTCAAGAGATTGTAAGAGTGGAAGGAACGTGAGAGATTTCTTCCTCCTTGCCACTTCGAAGGAGAATTCTGTGTGCTATAAAGAAAGGAAGAGATTCAGAGGAACTTCAAGGAGTTACTTGGGGATGGATTTCAAGATAAGTTGTATTTACTTATTGTAGTTTTTATGACTTTGCTTTTATATATGAAATCCAAGTTTTGTCGTATCTTCTCCATGA
The DNA here is from genome assembly GCF_001263595.1 of Phalaenopsis equestris. NCBI lineage: Eukaryota > Viridiplantae > Streptophyta > Magnoliopsida > Asparagales > Orchidaceae > Phalaenopsis > Phalaenopsis equestris. Next base: position 1,065,118 of record NW_018164798.1, on the reverse strand, counting down.
GTTCTGAGTTGTTTTCTCTGTCTTTCTCCTTGTCTTGAGATTTTGTGAAATG
>NW_018164798.1:1062660-1064535 GCF_001263595.1 Phalaenopsis equestris | reverse complement strand
TATTGTTGTGATTAAGTATTGATTTTCTAAATCTTAAGTTTGTAGCCTCTAATATTACTCCCTGTGGGATCGATATCCATGACTCCATTAGAGCCCTATATTACTTGAGTGATACGTATACTTGCGTTGATAAGTGTGACTTTGCAATTATTAAATATTTTATACACATCTTTATCAAATCTATAACTGTTGTCAAGTTTTGGCGCCATTGTCGGGAATTTAAATTTTCTAGCAACAGTATCAAATTCTTGTATTTTTGAGCATATATAAAGTCGCTTTCAAGTTTTTGGCGTCGTTACCGGGGAGTAAAAATTAGATTTTGATAAGAAAAAAAAATTAGAGTAACGCACAAATTAGGACTATTAGAAAACTTTTACTTGAATTACAACTTATTTCATATTTAGTTAACTATTTTTCTGTCTACTGATTTCAATTGTATGCGTCAATTTGGACCTGAAAATCTTATACCCTATGATTCAGAATTAGAACGCACTGTTAGGAGAATTAGAAAACTAAGAAAAGAACCTAGATTTCCTAACACAATGGAAAACAATGTTAACAATCAAGGAATAGAAAATGAACATCAACCAAGACCTCTACGAGATTATGGAAATCCTACAACAACTAAAATTCACTTATTTATCCAAAATCCTGATGTAACTACTAATTCATTTGAGCTCAAACCTGCTACAAACCTGCTATTATCCTCAAACCTGCTATTATCTAAATTGTACAAAACAATCAATTCAGAGGTACACAAAATGAAAATCCTAATTTACACCTCACTAATTTTTTAGAACTTTGTGCTACTTGTAAATATGATAGAGTTTCAAATGATGTTGTTAGACTTAGACTTTTTCCTTTTTCACATAGGGATAACGCTAAGATGTGGTTAAACTTGTTAGCACCTAGATCTATTAGAAGATGGGGAGAATTTTCACAGAAATTTCTATCCAAATATTTCCCTCCATCCAAAACTGCTAAACTTAGAAATGACTTAACATCATTTTGTCAGATTGATGGAGAGTTGATATATGAAGCTTGGGAGAGATTTAAAGATCTTCTTAAGAAGTGCCCACATCATTCGTTACCAGATTGGTTGATAATTCAAACTTTTTACAATGTATTAGTAGGATCTCTTAGATCGATTATAGATGTTGCGGCTGGTGGTTCTTTAATGTGAAAACCTTTTAATGAGGCTTATTTGTTAATAGAAGAGATGGCTACCAACAATTTTCAATGGCCCTCTGAAAGGATAAATCCTAAAAGAGTAGCTAGTATCCACAATTCTGATGCAATATCTATGTTAGCTTCGCAGATTACTGCAATATCAAAGAAATTAGATCATTATGGAATGAATTATTCTCCAACCTACTATGATGGAAGAGAATTCATCTGGGCAATTTATGGATGTTCAACCTTCTTATGAGATTCTAAATTCTATTAATAATTGACCCAATAATCCTTATTCGAACTATTATAACCCAGTTGGAAGAGTCATCCTAACTTTAATTGGAATAACAATTCTTCTATAAATAAACAATGGGCAAACAACCCAGTAAACCCATTGAGAAATTCATCCAACCAAGGAAATGTTAATTATAGACCTTCTTATCCTCCAGGATTTAACAGTAACACTCAATTTAAGGAAAAAAAGTTGTCTATGGAAGCGCTGATACTGAACATGGGTCAACAATTGCAGAATCAAGGAAATCAATTACAAATTCAAGGAAACCAGCTACAAAATCAAGGACCTGCTATCAAGAATATTGAAAACCAATTGGGACATATCGCTACTGCACTTAGTAACCGAACATTGGGAACTTTTCCTAATATTGTGGAATTAAATCCTAAAGATCAAGGAAAAGAACAAAT
>NW_018164798.1:1054326-1061110 GCF_001263595.1 Phalaenopsis equestris | reverse complement strand
CTTTTAGATTATGTAATGCACCTACAACATTCCAGAGATGTATGATGTCTATATTTAGTAAGTTAATTTATGATGGATTGGAAGTATTTATGGATAATTTCTCTATATTTGGAACATCATTTGATGCATGCTTAAATTATCTTGAAAAGGTTTTGAAGTTATGCGAAAGAACTAATTTAGTTCTAAATTGGGTGAAATGTCAATTTATGGTTGCAGGAGGAATAGTGTTAGGGCATAAAATTTTAGAAAATGGTATGGAAGTAGACCCTGCAAAAATTCATGTTATATCTAAATTAACATCTCCTACTGATGTAAGAGGGGTTAGAAGTTTTCTTAGACATGTTGGTTTTTACAGGCGTTTTATTAAAGATTTTTCAAAAATTACCAAATCTTTATGTCAACTTTTAGAAAATGACAAAAAATTTGAGTTTACTGAAAACTGTTTAAATGCCTTTGAGTTATTAAAAGAAAAGCTAATCACAACCCCTATAACAATTTCACCTAACTGGGAGAAACTATTCAAACTGATGTGTGATGCTAGTGATTATGCTATTGGAGCTGTTCTTAGACAAAGGTATGATAAGATAAGATTTTTAAAAAAGTTATATACTACACTAGTAAAACTCTTAACGATGCTCAATATAACTACAGTGTTATTGAAAAAGAGTTACTGGTTATAGTGTATGCTTTCGACAAATTTAGATCTTATTTAATTGAGACTAAATGTGTTGTGCACACTGATCACTCTGCTATTAAATATCTGATGCAAAAGAAGGATGTCAAACCAAGGTTAATTAGATGAATACTTTTGATAAGGTTAATTAGATGGATACTTTTGATGCAAGAATTTGATTTTGTAGTTATTGATAGAAAGGGAACTGATAATCAAATTGCTGGTCATTTGTTGAGATTATAATATTATGAATTATCTGACACCGATAATGAAATTACAGACAGTTTCCCTGATGAACAACTTTATAATATTAATGAGTGAAAAATAGCATTGTATGCTGATATTGTTAATTATATTGTAAGTGATACTTTGCCACATATGCTGACATTGCAACAGCAAAGAAAATTCATTCATGATGTGAAAGCATATTTTTTGGATGAACCTAATTTATATAAAAATGTAAGGATCTTATTATGAGAAGATGTGTATCTTATGAAGAAACTGAACTAATCATTCAGAATTGTCATGATTCTGAATTTGGAGGACATTTTAAGATTGATAAAACTACTTATAAAATTTTACGAGCTGGATTCTATTGGTCTACTCTCTTCAGAGATGTTTACAGATACATAAAAACTTGTGATCAATGCCAATGAGTAGGAAATGTATCTAGAAGAAATGAAATGCCTCTAAATTTCATGTTAGAAGTTGAGATCTTTGATGTTTGGGGATTAGATTTCATGGGACCATTTATTCATTCATCTGGGAACTTATACAAATTAATTATGGTAGATTGTGTTTCAAAGTGGATTGAAGCACAAGCTTTACCTTGTTGTGATGCTAAAAGTGTTTCAAGATTTTTAATGAAAAATATTTTCACTAAATATGGATTGCTGAGAGTGATTATCACCGACGGAGGATCCCATTTTAGGAATAAGTAATTTCAGAGATTGACAGAAAAGTTTAATCTTATTCATAGAATCTCTACTTTCTATCGCCCTCAAAATAGAACAAATACTTAAGAAGACTGTAAACCCTAGTAGAGTAGATTTGTCAACTAGGCTAGATATTGCATTATGGGCTTACAAGACTGCTTATAAAACTCCTATTGAAATGACTCCTTACAGTCTAATTTTTGGAAAGACTTGTCACTTACCAGTAGAATTGGAGCATAAAGCATATTGGGCGATTTAGGAATTCAATTATAATTTGAAAGATGTTGGTGAGAAGAGATTGTTATAAATGAATGAATTAGAAGAATTAAGAAATGAATCTTATGATAACGATAGAATTTATAAAGAGAAACTAAAGTTATGGCATGATCAGAAGATTAACCAGAAGAACTTTGAACCAGGATAAGAAGTTTTACTTTACAATATAAAGCTAAAGTTATTCCCTGGGAAATTGAAGTCTCGTTGGTTGTGACCCCTTACGGTGACTCGAGTTTATACTTACGGAGCCGTTGAAATTGAAGATCAAAAGACTGGGAATAGATTTAAAGTAAATGAACAAAAATTAAAGCCATATTTTGAGGATAAAAGAACAAAATTTAAAGAGATTTTAATGGTTAGTCAAAATGAATAATATTTGATAGGTCGAGCTGACGACGTTAAACCAAGCGCTTTATGGGAGGCAACTCATAGTTATCCTTATTTTTATTGCAATTATAGTGTTTTTATTTGAAATTATCATTAGTTTGCGGTAGTATTGAACTCTACTACTCATATTTACCCTTGAATCATCATAAAAATTAGATCCACAGAGAAAATTGGAACACATTCGGACTAGAGCGAAACTGTGAAATTTTGATTTTTTTGCCTTGAGCGCCGCCGGCGGGCTCGACGCCGCGACGGTGGGTTTTTACCGAGAGCCTAGACAATTAATTCTATTGGCTCACCGACGGCGCCATTGACGCTGCTGACAGTGACAATGGTGGGATGACGGTTTCTGGAGTTTGAAATGGAGTTTTTTGGCGGTTTTAGGTGGAATTTACTCCCTATAAACTTCCAAATTCAGATCTTAAATTCATATTACCAAAAAACGAATTGAAACTCCACCAAATTTATCTCTATGTCTTCCAATTCCACTGAAAATCCTAGATTTTGAGTGTTCAACTGGAGAAAATTTGTTAGTTTCGAGGCACAACGAATCTTCAACAAAGTGCTGGAAAAGAGGAGATTAATCAAAGAAAGAAAAGAGGAGATTAGAGGAGATTAATCAAAGAAAGAGGATTCGTGAATCGAGGATTGAACAACCCTTCGGCAGTAGTTGAAGAGATGATTGTGTAATGACGATGGGAAGTGTTGTGCTACACTACTGCAGCCGTTGTCGTTCCTATGGTGAAGTAGTTTTATGTTAATTTGCATCAAATCAACCGGGGAGTCGTCTATGTACGAGGCAGATGGATAACTTTTACTCCTGCATGGATTAATGAGTTATATATGATCGAGAATGTTCCTGTCTGCCATCATTCCAACTTCATCCCAACAAGAAATCTGATGAATGAGATCTACCAATATTTGACGGATGAGACTGAAGACTGGGAAATGAGAGAAAACGAGTATGTTAGTTTCTCTGCTACACCTCTAAATCCCATTTCTAAACATTGACACTTCTTCATTTCTGCAAAAATATTACCAATGATGAGGATCAGTAAAGTTACTAAAGAGAGTGCTATTCTGAATTACTGTATTCAAATGGGCTGCTGATTGATATTGGATCAATAATTGTAAAGTTTGTTTTGGACCTGATCATTCATGGATCAACTTATGGGCTTGGACACCTTCAAAAATTTTCTTACTCTATAGTCAATTCCAGATATCTTATGATAATTGGGAAAAGGTACTTCTACCTTGGAAGCCTTTGGACCCAACTGAGAAGTTTCCAGCCAATGAAGATGAAAATGATATGACTATTATTGTGGATCAATCGTCTCAGAATTCACTTCCTATTCAGCCTTTAGTTCCGGACAAGACACTAGTGATCCTTCGCAGAATCAAGAAACTAGAGAAAGAGGTACAAAATGTTATGAATACAATAAATAATATCTCTGATTTTTTTAATCATCTCGACTAGAGGAGGAAAGAGCATTTTGATCACTCTGGACATATCAAAGGAAGTTTGATACGATTGATGAGAAAGATGGGATTGATAGAAGAGGACTATACTGAAGAATTCCCATACCGACCCTTCTATAACCTCTTCGTTCATGTTCAATCGATGGGCGATATAAGGGGAGAAACAAGCACTGAATAGGAGAAGTAGTAGATTTACATTACTACCTATATGTCTATATGTGTTATTTGATTTGAACTTATGTGTTTAATTCACTTTTGAATTTTACTTTTAAATCATAATATAGTTGAGATTTAGCATAGAATGTTTGTTTTCAGCGTTTAGAGTGTTGTGGCTTGGATTGCGACGCTGAATTGATGTATTAAGGTTGAGAAAATACCAAACTTATTTGTGTCGTGTAACGTGTATTGTAACCCTTAGATTTTATATATAATTGTGATGTTTTGTGTTGTGAATATTTATTTGTGTTAGTACATCATTTAATCACTTAAAATTTATATCTAGAATGATTAAACGGATGTCAACGAGGCTTCAAATTGATCAAAATTGCAAAAAATTGGAAATTGAACCAATTTTAAAAATCTCGCCGATGGCGCCATCGACGCCGCCGAGGGGGGGGTTTTTTTTTCCCGAGACTTAGGCTATTTAATTCAATAGAACTCGCCGACGGCGCTGAAGACCCCGCCGATGGTGAGATACCAAAAAAACACTTTTAACCGCGATTTTGACCAGTTGACTGCAACTATTCATCATCCCCTTCCTCCTAAAAAAACAAAAAATTTCGGTCTAAGGCTTGAAGATCTTAGATTTGGGGCAATTTCAAGGCTTTTAGACACCGGATTTCATCATCTCTCGGTAAGAGCTTCACTCCAACCTAAAAATATTTGATTTTCACCTTGAATTTCTTAAAATATTTGAATTTCACCTAGAATTTCTTCCAAATTAAGGAAATCTAAAAAAAATTGAAAATGTGGAGAAAATATTTGGAAGAAATTCATGGAACTTAGTTTTGAACTCTTAGAGTCAGTCTTAGAAGCCATTATTTATATATTTGAAGTATATTTTGGAATTTTTCTATAATTTTGATTAGATTGAAATGGCTCTGCGAGAAAAGAGACGACTTGAGTTTGACGAGTCTCGCTTCATCAGTGCAAAGGCTCAGTCTAGATTTACCTCAGTATTTCAAGAAAAGAAATGTATTCAAGATCGTGTTTTTGAGAGTCCGGGGGGAGAAGTTGAACGAGTCATTATCGAACGGAGGTGGAAAAATTTCTGTTATACCACCAATAAGGCTTCTGTGAATATTGTGAAAGAATTTTATGCCAATGCATTCTATTCTGAGGACGGAAACATTCGAGTAAGAGAGTTTTCTATTGAGTTTAGTGTCGCCCGCATTAACTCATTTTATGAAGTCCCAGACTCCTAAATCTAAAATTATGAAACCTTCAGTATAATGGAAGACCCGCTGAACGATGTCATTAACTTTCTCACTGATGGGAAAGGGACATGGAAGATAAAGCAGGAGAACGGGTAAATTTTTCTGCTTCGATGTTAAATGCCACATCTAAAGCATGGCACTATTTTATTTCATCTACTTTGTTACCAACCTATCATTATAGTAAGGTAACAAGAGATATAGCTATTCTAAATTTCTGTATTCAGAATAATCGGACTATAAATGTGGGGAGAATTATTTATAATAATATTTTTGACCACGGCAAGGAGTGAATCAAGTGGAGGTCTGGGACATCCTGGCCTCATTTATGCACTTTGTCAACTTTCTGGAGTTGAAGCTGGAGATGATGAAGAATGGGTTTACCCTATGAAACCCATTAGTAAAGCTTATTTAAAGACGTATGAATCCCATGAAGCATGGAGATCTGGGAGTAGGAGTAAAGAACCTTCTATTGGTAGAGATATCCCCTCTACTAGTTATGACCTTCCTTCCCCTAGTTCCCCTACCCTTCACGATTTAATGAATGAGTTAACCTTGCAACGGAAAAGCGTAGAGAAAATAAATGAAAGAATTTGGGGATTATAACGTAGACATGATCATGATAGTGTGTATCTACAGAGGCATTTTGACTTCGAGATAGCTTACTACGAAGCTCAGGCCCGACACTACAGAGGTGAGCCTGATGTTACCTTTCCTAAATGCCCCCGTTATACTCAGTATCAGCCCAATCCACCTGCTGACCAGAGAGACGAGGGTATAGTATGGGATTTTGATATATGATAGTGATTAATATATTGTTGTTTTGTGCTTTTGTAATAGAGATAGATGTTTGTTTGTTTGTACTTTCATTTTATTGTCTATTTTATTTTATGTTTGCATAAGTCTTTAGTGTTGTAGTTTAAAAATTACATTTGTAGTTGTGATAAACTTTAAGTAGTACTTTGTAAAATTGTAATGTGATGTGATTTTTTTTATGCATTGTGATGTATTTGTAGTTGTTTTTATTTAGTATTGTGATGTGTTAGTTAAATATTGTGTTTGTATAATGTTTAGTTTTGTACTTTTCCAAATTTCATTACCCAGCAACTTCTCTAATGATTTATATGTATAGAAAGTTCCTAATATTATAGACTAGTTGAAGTAAACTTTTGAGAAGGAACTGCAAAAACTCCAAAATGATGAAAATGTCTAAAGTACTGAGGTATGATTTATATTTAGAATCATTCTTTCCACTTGTATCATTCCATATTGAAAAATTTAATTTTGGGGGAGAGATGAAAAAGATTAACTATTATATGTTCTCAATTTAAATATTTTCAAAAAATATTAATATGATTTTTTGTAGTGAATTTAATTCAGATAACTATATTTTGTAAATATTTAAATATTATGGTAGATTTAAAGGAATATTTTTGTAAGGAAAATTAATTTTGTAGATTAATATATTTAGTATAAGAGAATAAGACTATAGTTAACTATTTAAAGTAAAGAAAACTATATTTTGAAATATTAAGAATCTTAGAAATTCATTTGAAAAGAAAAGATTGGGACTGAATGATGTAAAAGCTATGAAATACTTA
>NW_018164798.1:1053854-1054316 GCF_001263595.1 Phalaenopsis equestris | reverse complement strand
AAAAGTGAAGTTCAAAATTATTAAAGGCTATCCAGATATAGTAATCTTCACTTGAAAAAGAAAAAGAAAGGATTGACAACAATCTCTGAAAAGAAAAGAAAAATATATAGGACTGAAAGCAATCCAAATAAAAAAGAAAAAAATATATAAGTGAGGAGAAGCTTGAGGAGATACCTAATCAAAATTGGCTTCACTTGGACCTACCTAAAGGGAAAACCTAAATAAATTCCTGAACTTATATTTATAAAATAGTATCTTTACTAGTTGTGTTCTCATGAAGTTCCTATCATTTGAATATTCTAAGTGACTTGATATTACAACATATAGTCATTCTTGAAATGAATAGAAAACTAGAACTCTTAAACTTGATGACTAGATAGTCTTGTACCTATAGAGTTAATTTAATTACTTAAATTTTTTCTGAAAATCTCACTATGGTATTTACTTAAATCAAACTTATAG
>NW_018164798.1:1042405-1053651 GCF_001263595.1 Phalaenopsis equestris | reverse complement strand
TTGCTGCAGGAATGATGAATTAGGGTCAATGGAGCAAAAAGATGCAAAAAGGAGCGAATTTGGAGCAAAAAGGACCAAAATAAGAATTTTTCCCCTGGAACGTCGACGGCGCCATTGACGCCGCCGAAGGCGGGTTTTTCCCGAGAGTCCAGAATTAAATATTCTAGAAGGCCGCCGGCCGCCCCGCCGCGGCCGCCCGCGGGGCGCCGTCGAGGCCGCCGACGGCAAGAACAACGGTTCTCTCAATAGATGCATTGAATGTGGATGATTTTTGAAGGGGCGCTTAGGCAACTCTTGAAAACTCTTCTACAACTTTAATAGAAACATTTTGGAGGCCGAAAAGGGGGAGTCTGAAGTGTCCAGAGAGTGTCGAGAGGTCTACGGGTGTCCAGGGGAGTGTAAGAGTGGAAGGAAAGTGAGAGATTTCTTCCTCCTTGCCGCCTCGTATAGAATTTTGTGTGTTGTAAAAGAAAGGAAGAGATTCAGAGGAACTTCGAGGAGTTTCTTAGGGAGGAATTCAAGATAAGCTGTATTTACTTATTGTATTTTGTATGACTTTGCCTTTATATATGAAATCCAAGTTTTGTCATATCTTCTTCATGAGTTCTGAGTAGTTTTCTCTGTCTTTCTTCTTGTCTTGAGATTTTGTGAAATGGTGATTTGAATTGGTTGTGTTGGTTGAGCCATGAGAATGATAAAGAAGTTATGATGATCTTTTCAGCGTTAAAGCAAATTAAATTTTTTCCTACTTTCAATCTGGCCAATTGATTTGTTAAAATATATTGAGTTTTACAACTAAATTGAGGATTACATCAAAGATTTAGGGAGGTTAAATTCCTTAAAAGTTGGGTGCAAATAAATAGGGAAATAAAAATTATCGGGTGTAGAATTGGAGATTTTAGAGCGACAGACTAAAATCCTCAATTCGGTCCTATCGTTTGGGTACTGAAGTGTAGATGTCGTTTTAGATGTTAGCCCTCAGGCTAGGGGAACGTGGGAGCTCCGAAGTGAGAGTCGGTATCCTCCCAACCTAGCTGCAGATTCAGTAACCAAGCATAGGATTACTCAATGTTCTTTATGCCTGGTCCAAAGGGTAAAGAATAGGTATGCCCTTATTTGACACAATACAATTTGAACTGATTCAATTTATCCATTCACTTAAATTTCTTGACAAGGAGAAGGATGCTTTCTTATATATTGAACTTCACATTAGAAACTTTATTTATAGAATTAGTTGATTGAGAGTTTATTAAAATTACAATTTTATTTTAATTGCCTATTAGTGACAAATATGCAATTTGCACTATGTTGTTGTGATTAAGTATCGGGATCGATATCCAGGACTCCATTAGAGCCCTGTATTACTTGAGCGATATGTATACTTGCTTTGATAAGTGTGACTTTGCAATTATTGAATATTTTATATACATCTTTATCAAATCTATAATTGTTGTCAAGTTTTTTGCGCCTTTGCCTGGGATTTAAATCTTCTAGCAGCAGTATCAAATTCTTGTATTTTTTAGCATATATAAAGTCTCTATCAGTGACTATGCTTTGGGTTATGGTGGTTACGGTGTGGTGGCTATGTTGTTGTTTCTGGTAGCTGTGCTGTTGGTTTTTTTGGCTGTTTTGTGGGTTATGGTGGTTGTGTTACAAGTTGGGGTGGTTGTGATATGTGTGGAGGTGAAAAAATTTTTTTAGGTTGGTAGCCCCTAGATTTGCCTTGAGAAACTCTTTAAAGGAAGCTTGAAAGAGAGTTTTTTAATGATCATCATCAATAACATGTAGGCATCATCTTCATTTTCTCCAGGAGATAGTTGAAAATAAATTCATAGACATCCCCACCATAATAAGATGCAACATGAATATAAAATAATTTTTTGGTGTAAATTCAAAGCACATTTTGCTAAATTTAAGCAGCTAAATGAGCCTACATAGATTTTTGTTAGGGTCTATTTGTGTGGTTGTGATATGTGTGGGTGGAAGTGGCTGTGAATGGTGGTTGTGTTGTGGGTTATGGTGGTTGTGGGTTGTGGTGGTTGAGCTGTGTGTTATGGCGGTTGTGGTGTGGTGGCTGTGTTGTTGGCTCTTAAGCTGTGGGTTGTGGTGGCTATGTTGTGGGTTATGGTGATTGTAATGTGTTGAGTGTGCTATGTGTGATGGTGAAAATTATTTTTGTGGGTTATGGTAGCTATCTAATATTAATGTTTTGTTTTTCTATGCCAGTAACACAATGGTTGACTAAAGAAGTCAGTTCATCCATGTGGGATAACGAAGCTAAAATCATATTTTGTGACTTTTGTCTTAAGGAGATTAAGCTGAGAAATATGGCCATCACCCTTTTTAACAAGTAAAGGTGGCAAAATATTATGAAGAAGATCAAAGAAATGACAGAAAGGGAGTACGATAGGTTGCAACTTAAAAAAAGTGGGAACAATTAAGGAATGATTGAAAATTATTAAAGGAATTAAAACGAGGATCTAAGGCTTAGGTTGCGATCCAATCAAACACACTATTGATGCTTCAAAAGATTGGTGGCTAAGAAATTAGAGGTAATAACTTATCTATGAAAGACTTGATTTTCGTTACTTTTTCCAACTGAAATGTTTAAAGTAATAAACTTGCTTGTATATTGCAGATAGTTCTAGCCTCCAAGAAATTCAAATATAGTAGAATTATGATTTGGACAAAAAATTAGACTATATGTTTGGTGGGGTTGTGGCAACGGGGTCTTATGCCAGGACCCATGGGGAGCATGAGGGTGCAGGCATACCGAAGGGCTTGGATGCTGAGCAGGTAACTGGCTCCGATGAAGGCCTAAGCCCAAACAAAAATGAACTGTATTCCACATGCAGATTAAACTCTCATAGAGTGGAGAAAAAAAAAAGAAGGAACTGCTTTTATCAGAAGCTAAATATCAGAACCAGTGGCTTCATGAATGAATGTACCTGCGACCTTTGTAGACTTTGGTGATAAGTGGGTTATAAATTTCTAGAGGTAATTCTCAAAATTTATGAGGACATGTTATATTAGAACTCCATATAGTTGCTAATGAACCCCACCCGTAGAGAGATCTTCATGAAGATAGCCCATGACCGTAGGGTCAATTATTTGTGTTTTTTTTCTTACAGCAAGGACAATTGATTTTATGTGGTTATTGTTGTACTGCTTGGATTTTTTTTCTTATAGTTTATCGAATTTCTGATTTGGATGTTTTTTTCTTTCTCGTAAGATCAATCTATATGTTATTATGTATTTGCGTCTTCTTACTTTATGCATTTTTATTTGAGTTATGTAGTTTTTTAGTGTTGTTCGATTGATATGTAATGCCTGAATAGAGCACTTCTTTAACATGGACTCACAAAGAGTGAAGTGCGGAAGGAAAATTGTTACAACAGTTTGTATGTTGTACGGCTACTACAACTCATATATTGATCGAACTCCCTGTATGACATCTAATTACTTTGGTGATAAATGGGTTGGAGAGTTACTATAAGGACATGGTACAAGATTCAACAACATATTTCGTATGACACAGCATATATTTATAAATCTACTTGATAAACTACATAGGAACCACAGACTTCATGGCTCTTTAAGTATGATAACCATAGAGGTGTTAGTCATAACCCTCTACATCTTATCACAGAATGAATCAATAAGAGAAGCGATGGAGCAATTTCAGCATTCATCGGAGACAATCAGTGGATATTTCTCAGTGGGTTTGAAGGCTTATGTGAGTTTTTCAGCAAAGATTATTAAGCCAGAGGATTCAACATTTGAGAGGAAACCAATAGAGATTCTAAATGACCCATGGTATATGTCATTCTTTAAGATAAATTTTTTTACCAATTATATTCAGAAGTCAAAATGAGTAGTGTAATTAAAAAAATTTTACTAATTTGTCAGAACTGTATTAGAGCGATCGATAGAACCCACGTGGATGCACGCGTATCCAACAATGAAAAGATCACATTCATTGGATGGTGTGGATTATCAACAAAAAAATGTGATTGTAGAGTTATGTTGTTTTCATTGATAATTTTCCTATGTAGGGATTTGTTTTTTCTTAGTTGAGTTGTATTTTGTGATTTGATACTTTTCATTTCGTACTTTCGTTTTCTTTTAATAAAATTGAGTCATTGAGTGTGACCCCCATTTCTAAAAACAAAAGAAAAATGTCTCTTTGCTCAATTACATTATGCATTGATTACAAATAAAATAAAAAATTAAGCTATTTGATACAAAAGCTCCGTCTACATGATCATATACATGAACAAAACAGCTTCATTTGGAAAGCTTGTGCGCTATTTATTCGCGTTTCAAATCAGCTCGAACGCTTCAAATCATGTTGCACTTTCCATGAGATTCGAACGGGGCCAACAAACATCGATCAAAATTAGCAAACCAGCAAACCAGCAAACCTGCGTCGCTTCCTATCCGATTACACCCGGGACTTCCGGTCCAATTACACCTGGTCCAGATCCTGCCGAAAGCTCCTATTTATACCCTTTCAGATGATACCAAGATTTTATTTTCCAGCGATTCTGGAGCTCGGCTTCCCCAACCGTCTCTTACAGATCGATTCGTCAGACGAACTTTTGAATGGTAGGAGATTCTTTGAGTTTACCCTCTTTTCCCACATCAAAGAAGACGGAATCCGCCGCCGTCTTTTCATTCGTTGTTACCGTCTTATCATCGTCCGACGCCTCTCCCTTCGCCTCCTGCATGGAGGGCTGGCACTACCGCTGCCTTGGCCTCCACCCGTAGATTTCTGCCTCATCGATATTCTTTTGATCTTCCCGTTTAGGCGTTTCGAATAGTTGATCACGGTGGCTATGGCTCTCCCAACAACGCCGATCAGAATGAGGCTTGGGAAAAGCGAGAAGCCCGAGATGAAGATTATTGGAAATAAGGAGAGCAATCGGATCCTTATCTCCGTATCCGTGCTTGGAAGTTCTGGTCCGATCCGCATTGTAGTGAGCAAGGACGAGCTCGTCTCTGTCGTCGTCGGGACCGTGCTAAAGACCTACGCGCGAGAGGGCCGCCGACCCATCCTTGGCTGCAACCACGATGATTTCGTCCTATACCACGCCCTTGACGGGTCGAATGGTAGCACTCCTTACTCTGTTTGCTTTCGTTGTATGCGATCGTTATTTTATTAGGGTTAGGGTTGCTGAATTTCTTGAGCTTGATTCCAGGTTTGAATCCATTGGAACCGATCGGCTCGTTCAGAAGCAGGGATTTTCTGATGTGCAAAAAGCAGAGGTTGTCCGGTGAGGAGTTGTCTGCAACACCTGGAAGGAAGATGGAAAAGAAAGGCATGGGTGTCTGGATGCCCTGCCTGGATTGGCTTCTTTCTTTGACCTCTTCTGAGTGAGTGCTCTTTTATAGGGAGGTCCTGGCGTGTTTGATTGCTCTTTATTCTTAATTCATTCAGGGGAGATGAGGAATATAGGCTAAGGGAATGATGTTCCCTACAGATTATCTGATACGAATTCTCGAACTGACTATGATTTTCTTTTCTCAGTTGCAGAATGGAGCAAGTTAATAAAAAAGACATTACATTCATTACTTAGAGCTGGTTTGGGATTACTTTTTATTTTTAAAAATATATTTTTTAGTATAATTTCTAAGTGTTGTTATTTTGTTTCTGGAAATAAATTGATATATTTTTGAAAACAGGTAAAATAATTTTAGGTTTTTTTTGTGTTTTACAATCAATAATATTTAAATTAAATAGTCAAATATATTTTATTTCAAATTAAAATATAAATAAAAAAACTCCTCAATCTTAAACCCTTTGTCCAAAAAGATTTTATTTGTGTTTTAAAAATGCTTCGACGAAAGCCATTTGAACAAATTATTGCTTATTTATTAGCTAAGCTTGTCAATCAGATATATTTCTAACTGGATTTATTATTAAGGTGTCCTTGTTTTATGTGGATTGCGAGCACTTGTTTTTTTCATGTTGAGAAAAATTTGAGTGCCATAAAAAAATATTCAATTTAATAGAATATTGATAATACACACACACACTTATGTTTTCAAAAAGAATGGTCGGAGGATATTAGACGAGCTCCAACCACCCCTAATGTGCCTAACCACCCGAGTACCAACCTCATAGGCAAGGGAGGATTCGAACCCTAGATCAGAGGGGACTTATAACGGACAAAGTAGATATTCTACCAATTGATCTAAGAACGCGAAACATGTATATATCTATATATTGTGTATGCAATTATGTTAGCTAGAATCTCAAGACAATTCAACAGTTAAGTGAAATGACAACGAATGAAGGATTAGCCAATCAATCGTGAATGGGGAATCAACTGACCGGTTGACAATCCTAGGGCAAAATGGTTTCCCAAAAATAGGTCTAAAGATCAAGTCATTCGAAGATATGACGATCGACCAATAGCAAACCGATCGAATTACGACGTAACAATCGATTGGAAGCCAACAAGGCAAATCAAGGAAGAGCTCAAGAAAGAATCTCAAGATCATCAGAAGCGCGGCATAAAGATCGATTGGATGAGCCCAATTGTCATTTAATATATTTGATATATGTAATGTTCAAAAAAAATTCCTCAGAAACTAATGATTAGAGATCAAACATGTAATTTCAACATCCATTCTCCCATGTCTATAAATAGGGGTTATTTTTCAAAAAAAAATTACACATTTTCTATTGTTCATTTCTATCTTTCTTCCTTCTCTTTTTCACTTTTTCTGTGTTATGCTTTATTTTTTGGGCATGCTTCCTGGATATTATTGAATTTAACATCATTTTGGATGCGGTGAGCGTGAAACTATGCTGTCAACAAAAAATGGAGCACGCCAGCAGCAGGGAGACCAATCAGAGAGACATAGCGAGGGAAGCATGTACAAGGGAGTTTTTAGAAGAATTCGTTCAACAGGGACTGCAGGTTCTAAGAACCCAAATCATGAACCAAAGGTCAGGACAATTTTTAGAGGTCCTTAGAGTGGTTACAGCCTTAGGTGCAGCCTGTGTTTTGGATGGAGAACGTGCTCCACGAGAACCACGGACTCCTCCTCGAGTGGGGTCAAGGGATTTTCTTGAAATTCACATCAGTACACCATCCCCAGACCAACGGTTAGGTAGAAATTGTAAGATAATCTTTACCTTGTTGATGAATACGATCAAAGGAGTCGTGGGGAAATGGATCAATTTCGTGCCATCCGTCCTCTAGGCGACCAAAATAACACCTTCAACCGTACAAGGCAACAACAACAACAACAAAGCCTTAATCCCACTACATGGGGTCGGCTACATGAATCCTTTTTCTCCATTGCGTCTTTTAGTGTCATATTTTCATTTAGTTTAGTAAGTTAAGATCATTTTTAATACAGTAAGCCCAAGTCTTCCTAGGTCTACCTCTGCATTTCTTAACACAAGTCGAATCTAAAACATTTACTCTCCTAATTTACTCTTTGTTCGTCACAGGAGCTACACCAACCCTATCACGAATATATTCATTTCGCATTTTGTCTCTAAGTGTAAAGCCACTCATCCACCTAATCATTCTAATCTCGACAAGGAAAACAACATTTATGCCACGAATATCTTCAACCGTACAAGGCAAACAATATTTATGCCATCGCACGGGATGGAGACTATGCTACCAGTGGAATACAACCACCATAGCCAACTAGTTGTAACAGCTTCAGCTTTCGGTGAGGAACTTCCCAACTGGTAGGGGGCAAATGATGAAGAAGCAACACTTGCATTGGATGTGGTAAAGAAGGCTCAACCAATGCTACCCTTCAAAAAGAAGAGCTGAAGAGGTGCACTACGACAACTACAATAAGCATGTCCGAGTGAAAACTTTTGCTCCCAGAGATCTAGTACTAAAGAAGGCCGACCCAATCGCATGCGGGCAGTCGATCGACAAACTCGGATAGACTTGGACCAAACAATTTTTTGTCGACCAAAGGGTCGGCTTTGAAGCGTACAAGTTAAATTTCTACATTGGCTGAGGAGTCCCCTGAACATGGAGCGGAGATGACCTCAAATGTTTTGTCCTTCGTAATTCTTTAGTATCTACATACGAAAGATTAATACAAAGAGGCAATTTTGTTCCATTTTTATGACTGTGTACTATAAAAATGTGTAAAATATGAATTAGTTGATTGAATGTGCAACCCCAGGTCAAAATAACACTCGGGGAACACGAAGAGTTTATGTACTTCAACATCTACCCAATCCTCAGTGGAACTCGACCCTAAGAAAGCCAATAGGAATGCCAAAGACCTCCTCGAGAAAGTACAAAACTGGCCCGCGGTGCTCATGCGTCTTAAACCTTTTCCCAAACTTAAAATGGATGATGGTTCAGAGGTGGTTCCTTGCCTAGTAGAGACAAACTCTGCGATGGATAACACACCAATTACCCTAAAAGCAAGTTATGGTGGCTACCCCCATGAAGGTCTTCGATGTAGCCAAGCAAACGAGATAGAAATTCCCCAATTTATCTCCAAACTTGGCCTGATCAAAATTTTGGAGATGGTTCCTTGCCCAGTAGCGACAAACTCTGTGAAGTGTATCGTGCAAATCATCCAAGAATTGAGCCTTGATGGTACTCCATCCAGAGGAGATCCTAACAAGTAACAGAGATTCAGGTTAAGATGTGAGCCAAATAATAGAACGTAAGACCGATGATTCAAGTCGTATGATTGGTCATAAACACTAACAGAGCGATGTAAATCACTTGATTGGCACCCAATATCAAGGGTCGACCCACAACGCTCAAGAATCACTAAACTTACCCTTCTCAACTCAAATCGAATAGGGCTTGAGGTGGTACCCTGCTCAGTAGCGACAAGCTCCGTGAAGTGTACCGAGCAAATCACTATAGTTAAGTCTACAGTTATGGTGGTTCGACCGAGTAAGGAATGAAAAATTATAAGACTTGAGCTCGTTGACTGGCATGTCAAAGTCAAACAAATAGACCCTATCCAGTGACGGGCGTCCAAATGTCATACATATTGCAAGCAATAAACGATAAAGTAAAACACACAACGGTAAAAACAAAACAAGCAAAAATTGGCCCAAAGCATCGTATTGAATTTTGTTCATTTATTCTGTTAGTTATGAAATCATTCATTACATTGAACGTATAAAAAAGAGGACTAAACTTTTTTCAAAGTGCGGACATGTCAAGTGACTAAATTATGCATTGGAGGATCCATCATCGATCATCTTGAGACTCGCCGCCCTTGGCTGGTATTGAGAGAGCAGAAAGGAGCTTGACAGATTCTGCTAGAGTATTTCAGGCCGACTATTCATACCCATACAAATCGCTTGATTGCTAGTTTAGTGCCGAGCTAGAGATGCTTGGCCTAGTCCTCGATAAACTCTGCTAAGGTTTTTATGGCAGAGGCTTTCTCTCACAAGTCTATCTTTTTATCCAGAATGACGGAGAGCCACTTCGACTCGCCCTATAACTCTCCCTTCGCTTCAGCTAGTCAGGCTTTAGCCTCAGCCGCTTGTTTCTTAGCTTTAGCCAACTGAGCCACTACCTTAACAGCCCGTTCGTCAGCCACCAACGCTCGGGCCCCCACAAGCTTGGCTCGCCTCACTAACTTGGACTTTATATGCCATGGTATCGGGCCATCAGTTGGTGAGATAATGCGAGCCCTTGGAATTGGAAATGGTCGACCAAGCGACAAATCTCCCTCGGGTCACTCATTCAGTCGCTTCTCCAAGCATTTGGACTACAAGACATCCATGATTCTGGTGGCGTACTTGCTTGTGCTCGGACCATTTGAGTACCAATACAGTAGCATGTCAATGAGCGCAAACTGGGAGTCTCTGGTAACAAAAATTTCAGTTGTTACCCCTGCAACAACATCTAGTTGCTTGCTCTTCTGTATCTCTTCATCGGAGGTGGGGAAAGATAATCCTCAGGCTCTTCTAAGGGAGCCTCGCTTTTCAGTTGGCAAGCTTCCTCAGAGGCATTCTACTCACCCTCAGACTAAATCTTAACTTTGTCCAAGGCCTTCCCAACTGTCAAAGTAGTTTTAGACACCGACTCATGTTCGGGAGTCCTGGGAGATGGTCAACTAGCTTTCCCCTATTGGTGTGTCTACTGAATCTGGTAGGGTTCACCTGCAGGGGGATGGCAGGTGTCCGACCAGACTGCCCATAGGAAGGTTCCTCAGCATTCGAATGGAGGTAACTAGGAGTCCATATAGTTTCTTATTGAGAGACTTTCACTCCTAAATTCTTTAAAGTTGGCTTTTGTTTGATCAATATTAAATCGTCAGTGGAAATATTTTAGATTATAACTATCATTTTAGAAGTAGAATGTATTAAACTAGAATCTAGGACCCCAGTCGCAGGGTGAACAGTCGCTGATGCCTCTTTTCTCGTTCGGACAGCGGCTTAACATGGTATTTTTTTTTTCTTCATTTCCGACTGTAAGAACCGTTCTAGTCGCCATTTTTCCTACCTGAAATCATACGCCTCCCATTGCTCCAACGTTATATCCCTGAACTCCCTCGGTTTCTAAATTTTGTTGACTATTTTCTCATTAGTGTATTGGACAATCGACAAGAGCTTTCCTCCATTGTGGGAGCCAAACCCCAAATACAGACAGAGACCAAACCCCAAATACTGACAGAGACCGACATTTTCTTCTTATAGACGCCTCCAGTCAGTTGGCTTTGCACTCCGAAGTCTCAGGCCGACCCAATGACGAGCCCGTGTTTCCACTCAATTTTTTTTTCTAGGCTGATCAAATTAAGTTTTCCTTGTCGACTCGAAGACCACATAATTGTCAAGCTCAACCCGGAAGGAAAACATATACGAGGATAGTTTCTACTATCATGGTATCTCTTTCACCAGTAATAGACCACGTACGTAATAATGGCCGCTATTGAGTTAGGTTTTATTTGGGTGGTGACCCCTCCAAAGCGGTTCAACATCGATTGGTGCTCCGTTCACAAAGGTAGCAACAACTCTAGGAGAAATTGATCATTGTTAAAAACCTACCATTTTATAAGTCAGTCACGTAGACATTGCTAACTTAAGTGCTCTTATGTGAGTATCATTGAATATGCAGGCTTCTTGGATATCAGTCGCATCCGTCAAACCCACAGGTGGCACCTTAGTCGCAGCAAATAGGCCGAAGCATTTTGGGGAGTACTTATTCACGGTCTCCACGGAGCCAACCCAAAGCCGCATAGAGCAATGGAGAGAAAATCGACTAAAGGATGGGGAAAGA
>NW_018164798.1:1022551-1042377 GCF_001263595.1 Phalaenopsis equestris | reverse complement strand
AAAGAGTCAAATGCACCGAAAAATCCCTTCCAAGCTTTTTTATTGGTCGTCAGTGGGATTCCATGTTTTGCCCAAAACAACGCCTTGATTCCGAAAACCCATCAAATCGGCATAAGTTTCGAAAAAAAAGTACACAAATTAATTTTTTTTTGAACTAATAATAATTCTTATTTTATTCAAATAAAATTTACTTTACGAACGGGTCATCAACCGTCTCAACCAAAACGTACCCCCGCCGAACTAATTTCTGATACAACACTTGACCTCCAAAACTAAACCTGATTGTGTTATCGGCCTAAGCTTTGACTTGAAGATGCTGGTGGTCGACCGAAGGTTCATCTTCCCGTGAAGAACAACCAACTTTGCCAAATGCTCTTCCCTTAGGGCTGCTAGCTCCGCCTTCACCTCCATCACCTCCATGTCCAACTGCAAACCACCAATCCCTATCTCAAGGACTCCTTGGGGAATGGTTGTTGAATTGACCGTCACTCTACCTGTGCATGAACTTGAGTCCCTTCAATCGTCGCAAGGGCAGTAGCTCGAATGACACCTGCCAACGACAATTCAACAACCATGAATGTTTAACCTGCTGAAACAAGAAAATAGTCAACATAAGAAAAGAAGTTAATCATAATGAACCTTTTTTACATACCCAAGTATCGGTCCACTTCCCATCGTCTGAAGGAAAGGGAACTCTCACCAGAACCTAACGGGATGGCCGTCAGTTCTCTCCCAAAGTCCAACTCCGAAACCACAGCCTGTGCAACCTTGCCCATGAGGCTCGATGGCAGAACAGAGGCCTAACCTTGGGAGCACCAAGAACTTCACCCTGAGGTGGTTCCGTGTTCAAGGTTCCTGTTGCTCCAACTATAGGTTGTTCAACCCACAAATCATAGGTCGCCAACACACCTTTTCTGCCTCCCTTCTTCTAGAGGAGGGTCAACGATTCAGACGACATGACTTCATCGTTGTCCACCATCCGCCTCTTCTTCGATGACAGCTGCTTCTTCCGACTTACCCCTTAAAACCGAGTCTTCTCCTCCAGCCTCTTTGCTTCTATGGGCTTCCTCACAGCCTTGGGTAAAATCCCTTAGAAGGTATCCTTTAACACATCATCGAAAAGAATTTCAACAGAAACTTCTTGCCACTAGCCATATCGACTCCCTCAGAATCAACCGACCAAACTGACACGCTTTTGAGAAATGTGGATTATTAAGACGGTCTTTGTGCCCTATTTATAGAAGGTAATAAACGTGAAAATCCTAGGAGTACCTTTATTAAAGCACTGATTGGACATAAATAAATCAGTTTTTTCTATTAAAGTCACTTATTCTTAATGCAACAAAACTTTCAAGAAGCAAGATAATCAAGAACTAACTATGTATACTCATAGTATGTCACAAATCTCAAGGAGATCCTATGAAAAACAAGCATGGTCAATGTTGGACTACAAGTGGTCAAAGATCACGTCAACGTGAGCTTGCGTGATCCAGTGTCTAACCATACCCCCTTGAAACCATGTCCAAAAGTCTGTCGAATGAAATCCCCTCGGGTCAAAGATCAGAACCAAAGAAAGGGATTTGCCAACCTCCCCAAAGTAACATGAGTCGCCTTAGAGAAACCTTCAAGACTCGCCAAGATTATTCTAGCGCCCGACAATACACCAAAATAAATTCCGCGGTGGTTCTCCTGTTAAAGGGGTGGTTTACCTGTCGGATTACGATAATGTGCTCTTTGTTCGACAGTCTAGTCTCATCTTGGTAACAACTAATAATCAGACCAAAGGAGCCGAGCGAACGAAGTTCGGCGACCCAAGGACATAAGTCGACAAACTATCCTTAGCTAAGTCGACCAACTGCCCTTAGTTAAGTTGATCGACTGCCCTCAACCAAGCCGACAGACTGTCCTCTGCATAGTCAACCAACTGACCAACATATGAGAACTGATCATCTGCCCTGAATCAATTAAATCACCTATATGAACCTAGTTGATTCAAGGTCAGTCGATCATGGATGGTGGAATGATGAGGCAACCGATCCAAAGACTTTTTATATATTTATTTATTCATTTATGTATATATGATTAAAATACCTTGTGCCACCCTTATTCAAGCAGAGGCAAATAGGTAATTGTTTATTTTATACCCCATTGTTTTATATATATGGGGTTGTATATGAGGCAACCAATCCAAAGACTTTTTATTTACTTATCTATTTATTTATTTATTCATTTATTTATATATGATCAAAATACCTTGTGTCACCTTTATTCAATCAGGGGCAAATAGGTAATTGTTTATTTTTTACCCCCTTGTTTTATATATATGGGGTTATTGCTACAGTAATCGTTCAGGCTAATCTAGCCTCGTTTTCACTTTAGTGTTCTTTATACATTTCTCTCTTCTGTTTTATGCTCTATTCATTCGGTGTACCTCACAGAACAATTTCAAATTCAAGATATATATATATATATATATATATATTTTACAGCGAAATGATGATTATTTCTTGTTGCGTCTGCCTGGTTTATGGCAAATATTTAATGAATGTTGAGAGGTTTATCCCCCAATATTACAACATATTTTGTTGAATTCGAGACAATCCAACTTAATATCTTAAACTAGGCGGCTGAAAGATAAATTTATTGTTTTCACCAAGTTATCTTGAGCTCGCCAGACTGAACATGAGCTTTTAAAGTTTTTTATGTGTCTAATTTATGTGAAGTTCATGCTCGAACATATAAGTTTATAACATATTTGTTAGAAATAAAGTAAAAGCATTTGATTGGAGCGCTCATTCTACTTGGGGAAAAAACGATCAACTGCTTAAGGGCTGAATAGGCATACTTGTTAAGGTATTCAAACATTCCTTCAAAAGTGACTCAGTTTACATGGTCACATGAACGGTTAGCAAACAACTTCACAATGAATTGGCCTCAATTACGCACGACTTTTATGTACTTTTTATGTATTAGTTGGCGATAAGCCTTATATAGAGTACTTATCAGATCTTATTATATTCCTTTTTACTGTTGCAACTTTAACATATCCTTTTCTATGACATTAAATTCTCATCCAAGCTAACGAATAAGAGGTCAGGAAATAAATTTGAGTCACAGTCATTTGTATTAAACTTTTGGACACCTTTAGTTTAGTGAAAGTTTATTGTTATTCACTCTATATTTTCATGCTCTTCAAATATTTTTTTTATTATTCAATCATTTTATTAGTCAAATTTTGATATTATATATGCTTAAAATTAAATTCAATCAGAAAGATAGTTATGCTGCTATAATGTACTTTAATATTAAAGTAGCATAGTAAATTTTTCTGCTTGTTTTAATGGGAATTCGATTATCTTTTTAATGTTACATTTTGTATCGGAAAATTTGGCATTCTATCAAAACTAGTTGTTTTAGTGGGCATGAAAATTATTTATTTCTGAAGCTCTGTTTAGAATCAATTTTTGTTTTTTTATTTTAAAAACAAAAATAAATTAAAAAAAAGTTAATATGTTTGAATAATTTTCTTAAACAAGTATTGATTATTTTTAAAACACAAAAATTAGATAATCTTTTTTTGTGTTATTAAGGCAAGCTTTCTGATTACACTTCCCCTCTGGCTTTTAGACTCATAGTTATGGTGAAACTCTCTGTCTCTTATTTTCACTCCTTCGGCTCCCATAGTTAAGGTGACGCCATGGTTTTCTTTGTTCTCTGGAGTTCTCTTCTAGCCCTTGATCATGAGCGAGCTTTTCTCCTTCCTATTTTTCATTTAATTGTCTTATCAACAAATTAATTTGTGTTTTGACTTTCGAGATCTTGGGATTTGATTTGTGTTTATCCTCTTTTTCTTTGAATACTGGATATTTGGCATGTTAATGTTCTAGCATCAATCGTGAGGAGATCTAACGGCTTAAAAGAAAAGAGTATGATGAAGGGGGCCCAGAGAAAGAAGACAATGAGTCCCACTAGTCCGACTGAGTAAAGCTGTTCGAGCCAAAGCTGACCGAACCACGAAACACACCAAAGACAATTGAATGTACCTGAAAGAGTCATTCAGATAGAAATGTGGCAAAAGAATATTTGAGCCAATAGTCACAGGAGTGCTAACTCAAGGAAGATCTGGTTTCCTAGCTTCTCCAATCATCTCAGAAACACAAAAAGGCCCCTCATCTTGGGTCAAGGATCGACAAACAAACCATAATAACTTGCTGGCCTATATTGAGTATATTCATTTAACCAAAAGGGTATCAACCGCTCAAGTTGATTTTTCTCACCTGAAGCCAATTAAGCTTAAGTGACCGACCCAGAGAGTAGCCAGACGGTAAACTCATAAATGTGAAATATCAGAAATACCCAGACGACCCATAGGAAAAAGATGTAATATCACGTTGTACCCTCTCTCCTATAAATAGGTAGTTCATTTTTTGAATAATACACGACATTATTTTTTATTATTGTTCACCCCTCTCTCTTTCTCTCTTCCTCTCTTCCTCTCTTTCTCTCTCTCTCCTTACGCTCCATTCCTTAAATGTGATTCATTGAAAAACCAGGATTAAACACACTAAAAGTTGCTATGTGCATGGATCATACCACAAACAAGAAGATGAGCGACCTAAAGAGAAAACCCACAACAGAGACACTGCCAATTGGAGTGCACTAGAGATTTTGTGACATAACACTTTCAAGAGTTGAAAGATCAAATGTTGGATGTCATCTGAGACACACTAGCTTGAGTAAGAGAACAACACCCGCGAGAGGAACGACCGACGCCCGACTGTTGAAGATTTCACCTGACTCTAGAAAGAAAGGTGATTCCCTGTACTTTGATAGTGTTGGGTCGACACTTATTAATCAACATCAGTTCACCGTCTAATCTTTGGATTTTTTGAATGACAACTTCTATGGAGACTGGACGAACCCCATTCATGTTATTGCAATAGGATGGTGGTGATGATGCCGGTCGAATATAATCATCATAGTCGATGAATGGTGGCAACCTTAGTATTTGAAAATGTAGATCTAGTTGAATGGTTGGAAACAAACGACAAAGGGATAATGCTCACAATCAACACTGATGAGGAGAAACGAGTCGACTTGGCCCTTTGATAGGTTGAAATAAAGATACGAAACGACTCGATACTACAACAAACACATCCAAAAGAAGACTTTTGTCGTCAGAGACCTCATTTTGAAGAAATAGAACTAGCTATGTGAGGACAAGTCATCGAAAGGCTCGACAAAATGTAGACTTGACCATTCATCGTTGACAAGCGGGTCGCCCTCGGAGCGTGCAAGTTGAAAACCTACACAGGGAAAGAAGTCCCTCTGAAGTGAAGTGGAGAAAACTTGAATACATTTTATTCTTAAGGAAATTTTTTTGGTATCTCAACAATTATAATGTGCTATCATTCCAAACCTTATATTTTTATCAATTATAGAAAAATTTGTTGAGTAAAATCTTGCTAATTGTACATACGATCCCATATCCTATCGATACCTATGAAACTCAAGAAGTTTATGTAAGAGATTGTCAAAATTTGACTGACACTTGTGGAAGTCGGACCGACATGGTGGCAATGTTTTTGTCCGAGCTACAAAACCAACAATGATGTGTAATGTCTGATCGATAAAAATTATCTTAATAAATGATGACAACGAATATTCTTATCTTAGTGTTTCTTTTAAAAAGTAAAAACATCGGAGAACTAAAATATGTACATAATAAATGTGTCAACATTGATCTTGAGGAGGTCCAATGACTTAGAAGAAAAGAGTATGATGAATGAGGGTCCACCAACATAAGACCATGATGCCCACTTGTACGACCAAATAAAGCTATCCAAGCCAAAGCCCGTGAGGCCAAATTCGACCGAACCACAAAACAAAAGAAGGATGACGGGCAAATAGAAGAATGATCCGTTCAGATAAGAACGCGACAAAAGAACATCTGAGCCAATCGTCACAGGAGAGTCAATCCAAGGAAGATCCGGTTTCTCAACATCTCCAACCATTCCATATGCACTAAAAGGCGCTTCATCTAAAGTCAGTCATCGACAATGGGATCCTAATAACCGACCAACCCATATCAAGGAAATTTAGCTGTACGAGCGGATCTCAGCCAACCGAGCTGATCTTGTCGACCCAAAGCCAATTTAGCTTTATCGGCAAATCCATAGAGCAGCCAAACGATAAGCTCATGCATGTGAAATGTTAGAAATAACCCAATATTGTTTCCTTTAAAGCAGGAGCAAAAATGTAACATCATTTTATTGTACCCTCTCCTATAAATAGTTAGATCATTTTATAAATAAGGTACGAAGTATTATCATTCTCTATTGTTTACTCCTTACTCGATCTCTCTCTTTCTCTTCTCACGCTCTTTTCCTTGAGTGATTCACGGACTAATCAGTAACCAGCCGTATAATTAGATGACAAGCTAATATAGAAAGTCATGAAACAAGTTGTAATTTCTGATTTCTTTATTTTCTTATTCAATTAATTAAATTAGGCCAGTTTCGGCTTGCTGAAATTTTAGAGTGACATTGCGAATAATTTATACATAACATAACTTTTAGTCCAATTAGTACATGGATATAACCTAGAAAATAGGCATAATCTTGTTGCTGCTATAGCTTAGAGCTAAATATTCTCTACACCTCTAAATTGTTTATGATCTTGTCCTAATGGCCTTTGTTTTAGTGTCCTTGCTCCAATACTGTATAGTTCTTTGGACTTATTTTGAGGCTTTTACTATATAATTTTGTAATGCTCTTAACAATGGTTTTTGTATCTCATTTTCGGTTATCTATCTCAGCAAGTAGCTCTTTAGCACACTTATATTTCTAACAGTTTGATAATTGCTGGTTTGTGTTAATCACTTCAGAGGCATTTGCATCTTAAAAATCTGCTTATTTATATAACTGTAAATTTTTTTGCTGGAGATTTTGTGCTTGTCATGCTGATGCCTTGGAACCGTATTGAAAGATTTAATAAAGTCGATTCCTAGATATGTACATATAATAATAATAATGATATACATTAGTTTGAGGGAACAATTCCTCATTATTTTGAGGGAACAATTCAAAATGAACCATTGGATGCTTGTGGTGCGTTTATTTTGATGTAATCACAGAAGATGCATCATATGTTAGTCATTTATCATTAGAATTTTGTTATGATTTTCATGTAATATTAAATATTTACATTATTTGAATTTATTAACAGAACTTAAAAAATGTTACCAAAATCTAAAACAGAATAAAAAATTATAGTATTTATCAGCATTTCAGGAATTCTCCCATCTGTTTTTTTTTTTTTTTTTATTTCTCTGGGGGGACACTGTTTATAGGAAGGATGTTGGTTCTGTTTTCGTTTTGTAGTAGCTTGTTAGCTGCTATTATGTTATTTCCTATTTATTATCTCTATTAACTTCCTGGAATTGTATGGAGTGCTTATACTGTAAAGGTATTAGTGGAATTTTCTCACGTCTATGTTGTTTCTGAGTACCACTATTAACTATGGAATTGTACGGAGCGTTTATATAATAACGCTATTAGAGGAATTTTCTCACGTCTCACTTCCCACTTCCCACCATCTCACATCTTACTTCTTGTTTTATTTTATTCAGCTATTCTAACTCTAATTTATCACTCAACATCATATATAACAACTATGTGACAAAGTATTTTATTTTATTCAGATATTCTAAGTAATTTATTACTTGACATTATACACCATTACGTAGATAGTCTTCTTAATTTTTTATTTAACTATAAATTTTCAAAGATTAAAGATGACATAAATAAACTAAAGTATATCCAATTTTAAAAATGATTTATATGATTAAAAGCATAAGTACAATATTTGCTTAATGAGAGAATATTTCAAATACATTTTACTTAGATAAAAAAAAAATTAAAATGATTACTGCATGTAATTAGATATGACGCCTAGTAATCAATTATAGTTATAGTGTCGGAATAACAAAAGAATAAAGCGTGAATGGAACGTGAGATGGTGTTTTTGATACTAGATAAGGCTTTCTTGGTGTTTTTGATTTTGATATTCAGCCTTTGTTCTAAATGCCATCTGATTTAATTAATCAGTTGTTATTATTATTATTATTATTATTTTAAGGGCCTTTCTATTTTGATGCTTTTACTCATATAAGTTGGACTAAGAATTATTCATCAATATGTTGGATCAACAGAGGGCTGCCTAAAATTTAAGGGCCCTTATTGGAATTTTTTTTTCAATTTTAATTTTTATTTTCTTTTATTTATGTTTTATTTTAAATTAAAATATCTTTGATTGAGATTGTTATTTTTCAGCATATTCAACATACCATGAGTGTTATTAAAAATAAGTTGGTTTGGTTTTATAATAATAAAAAAAAAGAAAAACATATAAAATCATAACAGTAAATAAAATTTTAAAAACTAAAGGAAAAAAAGAAAAAAGGTGGTAGTAAAAATAAGTTAATTTGGTTTTAAAATTAAAAAAAAAAGAAAAACATATAAATTATAACACTCCAAAAATTTAGCATGTGCATGACGACTACTTGACTTATTAGTTTTATTAGGAGGAAGCTTATATTTTTATTTTTTATTTTTAAAATCAGAAAATTGATAAGAACATCAAATATATTATTATTATTATTTATTTTTAAAATAAAAAAGTTCATAAGACTAAAACATTATTTCTGTTATGTTAAAATATAAATAAAATAAATTAAATTTATTTTAAAAATAAATATTAGAGTGATCCCAAGGGGTCTCTTAGGCCCCATTTGGAATCAAATTTTTTTTTTCCATTTTGTTTCTTTCTTTTTAAATTATAATTATAAAACATGTAAAATTCTAATTTTTATTGTTTTACAGCATGTAGTATGCAACATCTTCATGAATACAATTATGTTATATTTGTTGTACTGCATTTCCTTGAGCACAACAATTAGTTAAATCACTTGAAGTCTATTTTAGGGAGCTTAGACTTTGAATTTGGAGTGTTTTACTGCATGTAGCATACAAAATTTTCTTGAGTACAATCATGTTGTATTTGTTGTACTACATATCATTGAGTATAACAATTGAGTAGATAAGCTAAAGTCTGCTTTAGGAAGCTTGCACTTTCAATTTAGAGTGTTTTATTATATGTAGTATACAACATTTCCTCAAGAGCAACCATATTGTATTGGTTATACTACATTTCTTTTCCATATCTAATCCGAAGATTAGAAAGGGTTTATTTCAATAGGCAATCTTCAAACTTCCTATAAGGGAAAACTCCTATAGTTAATTACATCATATGAAATTGAGGTTACTTAAGAAAACTCTAATACAAAGAAAATTTATGTAAACATAATACAACTGTGAGTCAACTACTTGTCCTAGCAAGCATCTAGCGAGCAAACACAATAATCACAATATAAAGTCATATATACTTCTATGACGTCTAGAGGGTAAGTGCCTTATGAAGTATAAAAGTGGATAAATTGTGAAGTAAAAATGTCAATTGAGCTTTATTTTTAGACTGTTGCTGTTAAGATGCCCATAACGTCCATTCGAGGGTATTGTTTTTGGATATACTTGGTCAGAAGAGGTGTAGCATGTTCCAACTGAAAGATTCTTGTCATTAATCATAGGCCGCGTCATCCAAGTGATCTTCCTTAAACCAGGAGGTTGGTTATTATTATTGTTCAAGCTATGCCTGGTTTTGTTCGTTCATTAAGGGTTTACCTTATGTTTTTAGTGTTTTTCATATTTTATTGGGTTGATGAGTTCTATTTTATTTAAATTTTATTCAGATTGTTTTCATTAGTTGGTTTGATTTTTACTAGGATTATCTTTAATTGATATACTTGATTTTATGATGACCTAGTTAAGGTTTCATGGTTCTATCATCTCAGGATCATTATGGTTTGTGGTTTACATAGTTAAAAGTGACAGAAGAATCATTGTTAGCAACTCATAAATGGATTCATTGCAAACTAGGGGTTAATTAATTTTTTTAAGTATGTTTTAGTGAATTTTATGGTTCTATTGGTCCTTTCTTTTAGTTAGGCCTTCATTTTATGGTTTGTTATATTGGTTTGTTATTTTGATTATTTAATTAACTTTGGTTCATTTTAGTTTGCTTACTGGTTTGGTGATTGTTTTATTCTTATGTATTTTAATTCACGAAGAGCACTTCTATAAGTTTATGATTTGTTTGATTGAGAAGCTATCAGTTGTTTAATGATTGTGGATAAGTCTCCTGGCCAAGGATTATCATGGACGTATCTCCTAAGGCATTATTCATATGTGATCTTCAATTAAGATGAAGCTTAAGTTCTTGTTTTGGCTCTTCTCCATTGGGTAACTTGGGAGGTGGATAAGGCTGCTCAAAAGAATTTGAATCAGCCTCCTCCATATGGATTCATTGATCATTCAATGAACTTGGGAGGGGATAACACATATCCCTCTCCATTTCCACTTTTTATGCTTTGATCATGATGCTCTAATCATGTCTTAAATAAGGGTTTAAATAGGTTTTTTTCTTTCATTGGATGAAGGTGGAGGTGAATGATGAGCTCACTACATCTTCATTCCAAATTTCATGAAAGATTGTCACCTTATTCTTCTCTTCATGATGTCTTCATGATGACTTCTGTTTTGAGCCAATGGTCATGACTAATGAGTCATTTATGAATGTTAGTCATGTCATGGTGTGTGTCATGGGTCATGGGTGACCCATTAACAATTTGTATGCAGTGAATTTAGGGTTTAAGCATAAAATATGAATTTTCAGTGGCCATGGGTTTGACTTGCCATGGGTTTAAATCAATACTATAAACTTAAATCCTAGGTCTAATAATTCTTAATTTCACTCTCTTTAATCAATTAAATGATTAATTAGTTAAGAGAATAATATAATTTAATGAAAAGACCAAATTTTGACAAAAAAATTATAAGTTTGACCAAGTTGAACATGGTTGACCAATTTAAGTCTATGGTTGACCAGGATGACTTACTTGACCATGTCATGGTTAGTTTAGTCATGTGGTCCTTGAATTTGGTGACATGGCCTAGGTTTGACCACAGTTGACCAAGGTTGACCAAGATGGTCAAATTGACCATATGGTGATGCCTTGACTATATGGTGATCATTTGGGTCTATGGATGACCAAATGGTCAATGTGGTGACTATGAGGTTCAAAATTGATATGAGGTTTATGAGGTTCAAAATTGACCATTTTGACCAAAGTTTGACCAATGGGGTCCATGATTGATCAAATGGTCTAATTTAACCACTTTGGTGTTTTGGTTAATCAAATGGTCCATTTTGACCAATTTGGTGTTTGGGTTGACCAAATGGTTTAGTTTGACCAAGTTTGACCAAAGTTGACCATTTTGATCAAGGTTGACCAATTTGATCGAAGTTGACCAAATTTTGACAATTAAGTCAATCGGATGTATGTACTGACCAAATGGTCATTGTGGTAACAATTGGGTCAGGTTTTGATCAAATCAAGGTTTGTCACAAATGATCTGATCATTTTTGGGGCGTTATCA
Organism: Phalaenopsis equestris; assembly: GCF_001263595.1. Taxonomy (NCBI): domain Eukaryota; kingdom Viridiplantae; phylum Streptophyta; class Magnoliopsida; order Asparagales; family Orchidaceae; genus Phalaenopsis; species Phalaenopsis equestris. The sequence continues at coordinate 1,030,822 of NW_018164798.1, read as the reverse complement.
TGGTTTGAACTCAAAAAGGGTATATTGGGAGTTACTCCAATTTTTAGTATTTTAGCGACCCTAGATAGGTTCAAAGAGGTCAATGTTGGTAGACCCTTCTTTTCTTATTGATCATGATGATCATTTTTTTATGTCTTTATGAGATGTATGAGAATCCTGAATGAGGGGGTTACTCAAGCCATGTCTAGTCTATGGGTGTCATTTTAGAATCCTCACAAAAGCGAGGTCAACAAATGGGCCCCCAATAAGTGTGGAATATTGAACAAGGATGCCACACATATTGGCGTTGACCGAAACTGTTCATTCTACCCAATGAAATTATCTCCTTGTCAATGGTTTTGAGGAGCAGAATATGATTATATTGTGTCAGGTATTTTATCATTCAATCTTTGAAGTCTGCTAGGGAGAAGAATGTCATGACTTATGAAGAAGTCATAAAGAACGATAAACTATAGGAAAGCCATAATTCCTTGTCAGGAAGGCCTTACATCCTACAGTATGAGAGAGAGTATCGAAGGATGTCTTATACTACTTCTCAAAGATGTCAATTTTTGGTGTCTGTCTTGGGAAGGGAATGCTAAAAGACTTATATCCTATCCCATAGGAAGAAATAAAGGAATGTCATAACTACGTGTTAGGATGGTCTTATATCCGACAGTAAAGAGAAAGTGGATGTCATACTCTATTAAAGGAGGTCATATAACACTTCTCAAATATGTCAATATTGATTTTGGATGAGGAATGTTATGCGACTTACATCCAATTCCAAAGAAAATACTAAAGGAATGTCATTAATCCATGTCAACAAGGTCTTACATCCAATAGTAAAAGAGAGAGAGTAGATGTCATATTCCATTTAAGGAGGTCTTATACTACTTCCCAAAGATGTCAAATGTCGATTTGTTTGTCTTGGGAAGGAGACTTATATCCTATCCCAAAAAAAGATGCTAAAGGAATGCCATAATCCCATGTCACGCAGATCTTGCATCTAATAGTAAAAGAGAAAGTAGATGTCATATTCCATTTAAGGAGGTCTTACACTACTTCCCAAAGATGTCAATGTCGTTTTTGGATGAGGAATGTTATGTGACTTACATCCTATTCTAAAAAAAATACTAAAGGATTGTCATAACTCCGTGCCAGGAAGGTCTAATATCCGATAACAAAAGAAAGAGAGTAGATGTCATATTCCATTTAAGGAGGTATTATACTAATTCTCAAAGATTTTAATGCCGTTATGTCTATGAAAAACATTTATTATTTAATTCAAAGGAAGAAAGACTAGGAGATGTCACAGATCCTGAGGAGAACCTCGGTGACTTCTCAAGCTATCTTATAGTTTGACTTTGATTTCGGTGAGATGTTATTAAATGTTTCATCCTGCCAATTATTATTATATTGGGCTTACATTTGCATGACGTAGTCATACAAATAGTCTGGAAGATAGGAGAGTTTATGTCACAACAAGCGTCAACCTCAGAGCCTAAGGCGAGTTAGGGCTTAAATTACACAACATAATTGTGCAAAGACCTATGAATAAGTTGAGGATTTACGTCACGCTAGACAGACAACCTCGAAGTCTTATGACTTGTTGTTTGATTTTAAGAAAATTTGTTGTTGTATATCCACTTGTCATACCTCCCACGGTACTAGCTCCAAGCTCCTCGTCGCAGTGACAATCTTAATGTCTAAGGTTCAAAAGGTTTAACCACATGTATATTTCAATGTTTTGTTTTTTTTTGTGAAAATGTCTTATTTGGGGGTGGGCGGGGGTTAAAGTTGATTAGAGCGACACCGGTCATGATCCCACGATTCCCTCGTTCCAGTACCACTTTTTTCTTTTGAATTTACTTAGTCTAAATTAGTTGTTAAGCTTATTTAAATTGGGGAGATCTCATTAGCAATCATGGGTTACCTCATCCAAGGGACTCCCTTAAATTCAAAAGGATGTGTTATGAAGTTATTTTATTTATTGTTTTGGTTTTCAAAATATTGTTTAATTTTGAAAAAGTTGATTGATTTTGAAAAAGTTATTTTGTTTTGACATTGCATGAAATTTTTTTTTCAAGTTTTTCAGAGTAACGTAAACAGGTGCAAGTAAGAAAGTGTTGTAAAGTAAATAAAATTGCATTACAAAAATTTTAATGCATACTTGTCATCTTGTCGCACTCCCGCTGAAAGATTAGTTTGGCAGTGTATGTATAATTTTGTAGGAATTTAAATAAATTGCAGGAAATAAAACAGGAAAGAAGGTTCGAGCTACCCTTACTAGATTTTAGGTCTCAACCTAATGGTTCCCTAGAAGTTTTAATGGATGATTTTCTTGAACAAAGTATAATAGATTCATTCGTCATTCAAAATAGCCGAATGATCATAAGGGTGTTCAAAGCATAACCACAAACAACCTTTAGAATCCCTTGAATTGTTTTGAGTTCATTTGAACTTATTACATTTTTCAAGTAATCATCCAAAGTTAAATTTAGGGTTTGATTGATTAAGCTACCCTATGCTCAATGAACCTGATGTTTTAATTATCTCAAGAGAGGGATACTTAATTGGTCATTTAATGTTTCATTTAAAAGTTATATGAGTGAGTACCTTAAAGGGGCAAACTCAAGTTATTAAGGATTTCATGCCTACAATTAAAGCTGGGCTTGTAGTATTTGCAAAATGTTCATAATTAGTTATGTTTCTTTCTTAAATCTTTATAAGCAAATCCAAATTAAGCCTAATTCACTGCCAAACCCTAAATTCAGAACTTTTAGAGATATTAAATTATGTGTTATCCATAATCTTTATCAATAATTTTAATGTCACTCAAACATTAACTAGGGGTTTTAAATTTGTGAATTATCATTTTTCAAAATCAAACCCATCATCTTAGGATCATTTAATTTAATTAACTTCCAAATTAAAACATTTAATGGAAATTTCAATTACACCCTTATTTTAGAAAAGTAAGGTATTGGTATCTGTCATTTAATCTCTTGTTTTTTAATCATTCAAAAGAGTTCATTATGATCAAAATTACCCATTTACCCTTTAATTAAGACATTCAAATCCAAAATTATCATTTCGCCCCCTAATGCTCTCCACTTTATAACTTATTAAATATAACTTAAATGACTTTGAAATTTTTATAGTACCCCACTCATGGGTCAAGTAAAATATTAGAGGAGAAAATGTAATTTTCTAATTTTTATTTATTTATAATAATTATTTTATTCCAGAAATAGAGATTTTCAAAGTTAATTCATTTAATCAATCAAAACAAATTATCTGTCCTTAAGAAAATAATTGAAGGTTCACCTAGGTCAGAGAGCCATTAGAACCAAATTTCATGCTTTTTTTGGGTTATATGTTAATTATTATAATTATTTAATGACTTTTAATATTAGTTAAATTTAAAATATTATTTAAGTTGAAAATTAACTTTTATATTTTTTAAATCTCTCTGAGTCCACATAAATAAGAGAAATAAACTCCATATTTTGTGATTTATATTTTATTTATTGTAATTATTTATTACAAAATTATGGGAAATTCATTTTTAAGACTTTAAAAAACTATAGTTTTATTTAGACAATTAGAAAAAATATTTTAATTGCTCCCAAGTGACTAGAGAACCAATTGTGACATTTTGGGGGCATTTTTCAATTTTAATGGTTTTTATCATTTTTAAATATTTTTAATTATTTAAAATTTGAAATATACCTTAAAAATCAAATATTTATTTTAACCTTCATTTTATTTTTCTTAATCTTCCCTTGTCACAAGGGACTCCCTAAACCTTTTTTGTAATTTTCTTTATTATATTTTAATTATTATAATTATTTTAATGTGAAAATACCATTTTACTTAGAAAAACAAGTTTAGTGGTAAATATACTTCAAATTAGTTCCCAATTTTTACATTAAGTTAAAATGGTCGTTTCTTATAGTGTTGGCCTAATTTTGTGATTTTTACATTTAAATTTTAATTATTTAATGTTTATTTCATTTTAAGTACTTATTTACATAAAGTGATGTGTTTAATTATTTAAATCCAATTTACATTTTTCCTGAGGTCTTCTAATCACAGTGAACTTACCAAAACAAGTTTTGTATTTTTTTTATTTATATTGTAATTATTATATTTTTTTAATTAAACAAAGGTGATTTATTTTGAAAATCAAGGCTTCAAACTTAGAGGTGTTCTCTGACTTTGGAAAAATCAGAGAAAACTTCTAATGATGGGAGGTTGAAACCCCTAAAAATTTAAGCCATGGTGATTAATATTTAATGACTTATGATTTAATTAATTTTTGAGTATTTAATTAATTAGAAAGAAAATATAAATAAAATAATTTTAATTTTTATTCCACATTATTTTCCTCTGTTCACTGAGTAAGAGGGTATTTTTCTTTTATTTTTTATTTTTACAATTTTTCTACACCGAGTTCAGGATTTTTTAAGTTTTGTGAATTAAATGAATCATAAATCCTTTAATTTCCTACTTATCTGAGTCAGCCGCCATGTCATCATAAGACTCTCCAAAGCCCCACGCGTCGTCCCACTATTGGACGTCGCCATCTGACTCAGCTGCCATGTGGCCTGTGCTTTATTTTTTGTCCATCCGTTTGGTGCAATCTGATCCATCTGTCTGATACACACATGATCGGACGACTTCTGGTCATCATCCCCAATAGCCCTAAACTGTAAACCATTCATTTTCTAAACCTGATTTCTCCCATGATTCTCAACCAAATCACATGGGGATTGTTTATAAAGCTTCATCTACGCAAGACAAATCTATCTATACGGTTAATCAAGTATGAAATACATGTTTGCTTCACAAATAACCAAACTGAGCTTGGTTTAGGGGAAAATTGTCCATACCTTAGTCCAAGAGGTGTGGACTCAATTGGATTTGTTCCTGAGCTTTGTTGTGAGTTAGTGAACCTCCTCCAAGTGTCAATTTAAACTTAGATTGATTCCAAGTAAGCATTTGACCAGAGGGTGATTCAGGCTTGGTCTAGGGCTAGGTTAGAGTGCTCAAAATGATGGGGCTTTAGTTGGGGAAGTCTTCTTTGGCTCTGGTGAAGTTTATGGGACAATCAACTTGAAGTTCGGTGGCACTTGGTGGTATGACTGTAAAAACCACTGAATTTTAGTGGTGAAATTAGGGCTTTACAGTGGAGATGAAGGGCTAAAAATGGTTGACATTGGCTTCTTAGGGTTCCCAAGAAGTCTAGGAGAATTTTGACAGAGTTTTATTAAGGTTTGATCACACACTTTTTTTTGCTATGGGGGTGGTCTTATTTTTAGAGGAGGTTGTGGTGGTTATCAGATCCAACTGTGGTGGCAAGGAGCTGCTTAGGTGGAGTGAAAGAAAGCTCCAGTAACCAATAGCAATGGGACAACTCAAGGGGTTTAATTTTGGGTCTTAAGTCATTTGGGCCCTCTCGGGCTTGGGTTTTTCCCTAGCTGAGGTGGTTGATCGGCTAGGGTTAGGTCACCCACAGGCTCAGGTGAGTTAGGGAGTTTGAGTGGTGGAGTCAATTTGGGTTTATAGTGGCCCCATGGTGAGAGTCTAAGGGAGAGTTGAGGTTTGGTAATTTTGGTCGGGTTGGGTTTGACCACATGGTCACTTCGCTAAACCTGGTCCAAAGGTGGCTAGGGTTGAACTTAAGGCTCTCAAGTAGGTTTGAGTGAAGTAAAATGGCTAGTTTGGGGTTTGTCAAGAGTTTATGTTCTTCATGAAAAGAGTAAATCCATGTGAGGGAGAGAAGGAAGAGTGGACACCTTTACTTGCCAAATTTGGCAAAATTGACATTGGGATGGCTATGGAAGGCTTCATGAGTCATGCCATGATATGTATGAGGCCATGAAAAAGTTTCATGCAAATGGAATTTTGGTATATTATGTCATGATGGCTAATTTGGGTAAGGGGTCATGTACATGCATGTTATGTTTGGTGTGATGCCATGGTGAAATGATTAAAATGCCATGGGATGATGAAAAATTGATCCTTTGTCACGTGGGCTCAAGTTGGGCTTTTAAAGTTGACCTCATGGGCTTTTGAAAATGCACATGGGCATGAGCCTTTAACATGCATGATAGGTTTTATTTTAATTTTAAAATTAGTCATGGACTAAATAAATTTAATTGGAATTGGTTGAAATTGAATTTATATATGTTGAAATTTGATGTGAATTTGAAATTGGAGAGTTGAATTGGTCATGAAGTTCAATTTGGGGGATTTTGGATTTTAGATCAATTTGAGGAAATTCACTTGGATTTGGAATTGAAGTTTGGAATTGGGTTCAATTGGTCTTGAATTTGATTTCAATTGGGGTAAGACATGATGAATTTGAGTTTAGAATTGAAATTGGGAAAGATTGGAGTCAAATTGGTGGAAATTGGCGATGATTTGGGGTAATTGGGCCTTAAAGGAAAAAAATTGAGATTTTGTTCAAAATGGGTCATGTTGGTCAAATTAGACCTAATGGATGGTCAAGAATTGGTTTTATGGGTGTTTGAAATGATTTTGGAGATTTTGGGCAATTTTTGGTCACCAAGGGCATTTTGGTAATTTTGATAAAATTGAGGGTATTTTGGTAAATATGAAAATTTTGGAGTGTTTTGAGTAATTTGGATGGCATGAAATGGTTTGAAATTATTTTTGAATATAATTGAGGGATTTGGGTCAGCCTTAATATTTTAGGGTTCTAGGGGCAATTTGGTAATTTTGGGGAAGTTTTGGGCTCAAAGACCAAAATTTGAATTTTGGGTAGGGTTGAGGTTTGATGGAAATGCTGATCATAGAATTACCCTCATGGTGCCATGAGACCAGAGAAATCTTACTTTAGATCCTGCATGTGCTAGTCCTATCCACCGTAGCTAAGACTAAGGGTTTGGAGGACCACCCACATGACTCCAAAGAGGCAAGGGAACCAAACTATACAAGTGTAGGTTAGGGTTCAAGGTTGTAAGTGGAAGTGTGAAGTGCAAGTGTGTGTGTGTACTAGACCAAGCCACATCACCTAGGGTCCACCCTAAGGTCAGACAGTCCTATTAGGAACTCATCTTGAGCTCCCTTATATTAGCTTCTTCCTACTAAGTGCTAGAGGTTAGAACTAACATGTGGAATTCCAAGAAGAACAAAGAAGCATTTAGAATTTCTAATGGTGAGGGCTGATACACCAAAGTAATACACTGTTTTAAGTACTTATTTTAGGTCTATTTTTGGTGATATTGCATTTTAGAGAAAAGTATTTTTGTGTTTTTGTTACAAGTATATTATTCTTAGGCATTTGGAGCAAAAATGGAAAAAAAAAGAACAAAATTCAGAGCAAAAAAACCAATTTTGGGATTCTGGCACATCATGCACCAAAATCCAGAGAGCTGGCGCTTGATGTGCCAAGGACGGCTTTTTCAAATTAAGGGGGTTCGAGACAAATTTTGAGTGAATTTTCAAAGGGACACTTGTTCTACACACCTCTTGGAGTAAGTCAATGCATCTAGACACTTTAGAAGGTTCTTTTATGAAGGGATATGACTCTTGGATCAAATGACACATCTTTTAAATTAAAAAGAGTTGTCTTCTGGAGGCAATTTTGAATTCTTTTCCAAAGAAGACAACCCGAAATAAAAGAAGAATATTTCATAGAGTTTGAAGGAGGCTTTTGTGCGTGACATGATGGAGAGAGAGAAAGTGGTGTGAGTTAGAGAGGAAGAGAAGAGGATATTTCCTTCTAGGGTTATAAGAGGAGAAAGTAAGTGAGAGATTTCTTCTTCATTACACTTCTAAGGGAGAATTAGGAAATATTGTAAATAGAGAAAGGCTTGGAGATAACTTATAGGGATTTGCTTAAGAACGATTGTAAGATAAGTTGTATTTTTATTTCTTTTATTTTTTAAACTTGCTGTCGACACTATTTTTGGTGTGGGGTATGTCCGCAAGAAGTTGTCGGTCATCGGAATTGAAATCCCGTTGCCCGCTTCGGAAGGATGTTTAAAAAATTTTTATTTTTGAAAAAGATGAAGTCAAACTGACCCCATAATTTTCATAGTTTAGATGAAAGAGCATTTTACCTCGAATCCTGTATCTATCCCGAAGGATGAACACAAGAATTGAGGGTGAGGCTCGATCAAATAAACTAGAGAAAGTTATGACATCCGTTTGGTCTACGAAACCAATGTATTGGCCGACAAATTCCCCTATTTAATATAAGGAATTAAATAAGGTTTATATTATGTTGGGTTCGGGAAAAGCTTCCTATAAGGGCAA
>NW_018164798.1:1022051-1022321 GCF_001263595.1 Phalaenopsis equestris | reverse complement strand
TTTTGAGTTTCTAATGGTGAGGGTACCTTTTCTAGTTTTCTAAGACTAGTCAATAGGAAAAGTCCTATGGCTAGACCTAGGCTACTAAAGAAATTTCTAGACCTCAACCAAAAGTGATCTAAACAATGTGTTTGAGGATTTATGTTGCACTAGGCAAACGACCTCGAGTTCCTATGGCTTTGTTGTTTAAAGCTAAGGAAGGATGTGTTGGACACGTTGTTGTAGATTCTCTTGCTGTTGAAGATGGTCGGGCTACCCACCATGTAAGCT
>NW_018164798.1:1015511-1016330 GCF_001263595.1 Phalaenopsis equestris | reverse complement strand
GCAAAAGACCAAGTTAGGCATTTCACATAGAATTGGATAGATATCCATTCTAAATGAACCATGGATTAATATATTGTGAAGATATGGTGTACCCTAGTTCCAAGTAAACACCCAGGGTCAATCCTAAGGCCAAGTAGCCTTATAGGAACTCTTCTTGAGCTTCCCCCATAATGATCTTACCTACTAAATACTAGAGGTTAAGGTCAATATGTGGAATTTCAAGTTGAGTAAAGAGAAGAGTTTTGAGTTTCTAATGGTGAGGGTATCTTTTCTAGTTTTCTAAGACTAGTCAATAGGAAAGTCTTATGGCTAGACCTAGGCTACTAAAGAAGTTTCTAGACCTCAACCAAAAGTGAGGTCAACACTTGCTTTTATATATGAAATTTGTGTTTTGTCGTATCATTCTCATGAATTCTGAGTAGTCTTCTCTATCTATCTCCCTACTTTCAATATATGGTTTTGTGAAGAATATATTTTATTTTCCACGGTTTTAAATGATAATAATTTGTGATGATTTGAACTTCGAACTTCATTTACTTTTCGATCTGACCAATTGAAATGTTAGAACTTGTTGAGAGACATATGTTCGTAAATGAGATATAATTTCTACAAAATAGAGAGAATCACATTTGATTTCATAGGAGAGTATGTAATACATGGGATTGTGTGCAAATAAATAGGGAAATATACTTTGTTGGATGCAAAATTGGAGATTTTAAGGTGACAAATTAAAACCCCCAATTTGGTTCAGTTGATTAGAAATTAATGTGAGATTTTTAGCCCTTAGGGAAGGGAGTAGTGGGAGCTCTGGAGTGGCAG
>NW_018164798.1:1009582-1015409 GCF_001263595.1 Phalaenopsis equestris | reverse complement strand
CTTGGCACAAAATAATTTATATATATATTTTTTCAAAAAGAAAAAAAAAGGAATGAAAAGAAATATTTTAGTGGATGGCTAGATGCATAGAAAGAAAAGCTGGAATGAAGAGGCCATACAAAGAAGCAAAAACTTCTTTAATGTTTATAATTTTACTTTTGAAAGTTTTGTATTTAGTTTAGTTTAATTTCTGTAGTCTTACCTGTAGTCTTACATGTTTAATTTCTGTAGTCTTACATCTGCATTTTAATTAACATTCACCTGAGTAGTCAATTTTCAAACCTCACACTTTATTTTTATTTTTTTTGTTTTTGTTATAAAATAGTTTTCATAATTTACTTTAGCATTTTCCAACTTCAATTTTCCAACTTCTCAGTGGGATCAAGATCTAGGATTCCATTAGAGCCCTTTATTACTTGAATGATAAGTATACTTATGTTGATATTAAAAGAGATTTGACAGTTTAAAAAGAGTTTTAAAAGATAAATTATTTTTTGTAAAAATATTTTTGTCGAGATTATATTGCACATTTATTATAAATCTGCTTGCATCAAGTTTTTGACGCTTTTGAATTGTGTCAACTTCTTAAATATTTGCATATACAAAATCTCGTATCAAGGGCTCCATCACTAGTCTTCTAGGATAGTCAACAGGAAAATCCTATGGCTTTATCGTAGGCTCCTAAGGAAGAAAAATTAGACCTCTACAAAAAAGTGAGGTAAACAAATCGACTTCTAATGCGATAGTAAATTTCTATGATGTGCGTTGTAAATATCTTTCAATATTATAATACACACATGGTTGCTCTAATAGTATGCATTTCAATCCCATTAAAAATAAATTTAGTATAAGTAATTTTATCTTTAATAATCTCTAAGCCGCCAAACCCCGAAATAATAACGCAAATATACGTATCGCTCAAGTAATAAAGGGCTCTAATGGAGTCCTAAGTAGCATCCCATAAGGAGTTGGAAATTCTTATGGTTATAATGTCAATTACAATATTCAAACTATAAAACATAAGTAAGCTAAACAAATCTAAAGTAAATTCAATGTGCACTAAATGAAATGCAGTTAAAAGAACTTAGTTAACTAAATTATTTGATAAACTTCAAAAGTAAACTTATAAAGACTAAACAAAGTTTGGAAATGAAGAGTTTAAATTTAAGAAAGCATCATTCCCCATTACAATGAGTTAATGGAATGTGAAGAATTTAAAATCATTTAAAATACATATATAAAATTGTATTGTGCCAAATAGGAGCAATCATATTCCTTACCCTCTAAGAGTACATAAAGAACATTGACTAATCCAGAGTTTGGTCCCTAAATCTATGGTTAGGTTGAGAGAATACTGGCTGTCACTCCAGAGCTCTCACTTCTCCCTCGCCTGAGAGCTAACAATCTCACTTTAGTTTCCAAGCAATTGGACCAAATTGGGGATTTTAATCTTTCACCTTAAAATCTCCAATTCTATGTCCATCAAAGTATATTTCCTAATTTATTTGCTCTCAACCCCATATAATACATTCTCACCAATGTAATTGAATGTGACTCTTACCTTATTGTAAAAAGTGTAGCACTTTCGGATCGTATGTTTCTCAACAAATTTTAGCCTTTCAATTGGCCAGATCAAAAAATAAATGAAGATCAGAGTTTGAATCATCACAATTTATTGACATTTAAGACTTTACAAAACAAAACTAATTCTTCAGAAAACCATATCTCATTGTAGGGAGAAAGATAAAGAAGACTACTCAGAATTCATGAGAATGATAAGACAAAACACGAATTTCATATATAAAAACAAGTTTACAAAATAAAGGAAGAAAAGAACGCAACTTATCTCACATTCCTTCCCAAGTAAATCTCTAGAAGTTCCCTTTAAGCACTTTCTCTCTTTACAATCATACTCATATCACTCTTAAAAGTGTAATGAGGAAGAAATCTCTCACCTTCCTTCTCCTCTTACAATCATAAAAGAAAATCCTTTCTTCTCTAAGAAAGCTCTTTCACACCAAAACCTATCTCTCAATCTCACGCCTGCCCTTCTTCTCTACACTTCTCTCCTTTTTAATTAGGGCCAGCCTTCTTTCAAAAGGAATTCAAAATTTCCTCCAATTTTTCCTCTAAAAGTCAACTCTTTTAACACAATGAGACAAGTCCCTTCATCTAAGAGACATATCTCTTCATTAAAGAGTCTTCCAAAGTGTCTAGATGCATTGGACCACTCCATGGGACGTTTGAAGTCTTTGGAGCCTTCAAAAACCACTAAAAAATATTCATAAACTGCCTTACTCCCTCTTAATTCATTTCTAGCGCTTCAGGCACTAGTTATGGTGCCTTTAACACTAGCCTAATGAAGTCTGCACTGTTCTCTAGATTCAGGCGCTGCTGGCCCCAATTTTGGTGCTATTAGCACCTCTTCTCTATAAAATGGCGCCTCTGGAGCTAGTTTCTAAAGTCTCTAGTGCCAGCTCCCTTGAAAATGGCGCCTCTGGCGTCAGGATCATGAAAATCTCCATTTTGGATCCAAATTTTCTCCTTTTTGCTACTTTTTGCTCCAAATGCCTAAAATTGATATACCAGCAACAACAACATGAAAATACCCTTCTTTAAAGTGCAATATCACCAAAATAAGCATAAAATGTATAATATAAAGAGTACATTATTTTTTTTTGTATCAACCCCCAATAGGTGTGGTGTGCTAGACAAGCACACTGCAAGTATTGACATTGATCGAAGAGATCAATAAAGCAAACAAAACTGTCCAAGACAACATGCTTAGAGCAGAAATAGAAAAAATGTGGAGAAGGTTTCCGATGGGGAGTATCGAAGGAATTCTTAATCGAATTTGAAGACTCCAGAACTCTCACCGAGGATTGGCGGGCGTATCTTCAGAATGTCAATTTCAAGAGTGAATTTGCAATTCACAAGGAGATTTGTGCTTGCTAACCCAAGTGAGGGGCTACACAACAGATTTGCAGAGAAAACCATCCGAGAAACTAACAACCATGAGGAAGATACGATTTTGATGTTTTAACTTTTATTTTTGATTTATATTTTGATTTTGTAATAAAAATAATTTCGAAAGGCGGAAATATGTGAAGAGACCGGATTGAGATGGAATGCACATGGACTCACATCCAAATCAAAAGACTAGTCGAATGAAAAAAGTGCTACGTTAGGAAGAAAAGCAGAGGGAATCACATCCATCATAAGAGGTAACGAAAGTGCGTAGAAGTGAGAATTGGATGCCTTACTCCATTTAAGGTGGCCTTATACCTATCTCAAAGATTTGTATAGAGAATTAGATGCCTTACTGCATTTAAGGTGGCCTTAGATCGATCTCAAAAGATGAGAATATGATGTTTTGCTCCATTTAAAGTGGTCTTATACCTATCTCAAAGATTTATGTAGAGAATCAGATGTCTTAATCTATTTAAGGTGGCCTTAGACTCATCTTGAAAGATGAGAATAAGATGTTTTGCTCCATTTAAGGTGGTCTTATACCAATCTCAAATATTTGTGTAGAGAATTGGAGGTCTTACTCCATTTATGGTGGCCTTAGACTGATCTTAAGGGTTTGTGTCGAGAATTAGAGGCCTTACTCCATTTAAGTTGGCCTTAAACCAATCTTGAAGGATGAGAATAGGATACTTTACTCCATTTAAGGTGGTCTTATATTTATCTTGAAGATTTGTGTAGAGAATCAGATGCCTTACTCCATTTAAGATAGCCTTAGACTGATCCTGAAGGATGAGAATAGGATGCCTTACTCAATTTAAGGTGGTCTTATACCTATCTTAAAGATTTATGTAGAGAATCAGATGTCTTACTCCATTTAAGGTGGCCTTAGACTAATCTTAAAAGATGAGAATAGGATGCTTTACTCCATTTAAGGTGGTCTTACACCTATCTCCAAGATTTGTGTAGAAAACTGGATTCCTTTTTCCATTTAAGGTGGCCTTAGATCGATCTCGAAAGATAAGAATAGGATGCCTTACTCCATTTAAGATGGTCTTACACCTATCTCAAAGATTTGTGTTAGGAAGAAAAGAACAAACATTCTCATCGAACTTAAGAGGTGACGAGCTATATTGGGAAGAAAAGCTTAGGGACTCACATCTAACCCAAGAGGTAGTGGAAGGGAATCAGAATTTAGGCACTAACCTCCAAGAACATTGCAAGAAGAGTAGAGAGAATTTGTGGAGCTAAGTTTATGAATATATGGAATGTGAAGATTAATAGTGGTGCAGAAAGCTTTGTGTGATTTTTGTGAGGAGTGTGAAACTCCATGAGTATTATGAAAAATTCATGTAGATGGTGGAGTTCATGCTATGAAAGTACAAAGTGTGAAACTCTGAATTCGAGATGAATTGGCTTATCATTTTTATTGTTTTTTTTGTTATCTTCATTATCATTTTTTTATTACGATATCTCTTCAGATTTAATTTTCATCAATTAGTCTTTCAATTTTGAATTTTAATTTTATTATTATAATTTATTTGTATTGTTCTTTGTTTGCTATAATTCAGAACCAACATGTGGTTATGCGGCTTTCCATTAATCACGCAAAAAGGAAATTCAACAAATATGATGAAATCCTGAAAGAAATCTCATTAATTCTGCTTCAAATATGTGGTACAATTGATCATGTTGGAAATATCAAAAGGCAACATGTTGTGGACATCTGAAATATCATATATCATACCTGATTTGCTCTGATGTAGTACAAAAGAGTGATATCTGTCTATTCATCTCGCCTGTCTGTCCCGTAGGGTAAGCTATTGATCAAGCTAACCTTCTAAGCCATGCTTCAGGACAAAGGTCATTTCACGTATACTTAGAGGTACAGCTATCTCATAGCTCATACGGGCACAGCCCCTCCAATTTTGGATCTGACTGGAATTCGTATGTCACTTTTCTATCATCCATTCTTCTTAGTTTGATGGAAACCTTAAGATGCCACACTCCAGGAATGCAATGGTTTGCTAAATCTACTCCATTTCCTTGCAGGACTAGCACCGAACCAACCGACAGTGGAATCTTGACCAATCCTTTAAACTCTCAGAGGCCATGTCGGTGTTATTTTGGGGATGGTTTGGTTGTGGGGTTGCCCGTAAGAAGCTATCGGTCACCGGAATCGAAATCACGTCACCCTCTTTGGAAGGACGTTGAGGTATGAAATCAAACTGACCCCATATTTTTCGTAGTTTAAAATGAAAGAGCATTGTACCTCAAATCCTGTATCTATCCCAAAGGATAAACACAAGAATTGAGGATGAGGCTCGTTCAAATAAACTAAGAAAATTATGACGTCCGTTTCGTATGTGAAACCTTCGTATTTTCCAACAAGTTCCCCTATTTAATATAAATGATTAAATAAGGTTTATATTAAGCTGGGTTCGTTATAAATTTTCCTATAGAGGCAAGCCCCGATAGTTAAATACATCTTAAGTGACCGAAGTTGCTTAAGAATATTCTCGATTCAGATTAGTGGTTTTTCTCTCAAGACTTCCAAATTTCAAGGTTTTCATAGCTAGACATTAGAGATTTGAAAGGGAATGGATCAAGTAGGAACAATTATTTTCGAGAATCCAAAGGAATGAAATGTAAGAGATTTCACTAATTCGCGGAAAACTCTGGTGACTTCCCAAGCTATCCTAATGTTTGGCTTAAGTTTTGAGGAGAAATATTTTAAGTGTTTCATCCTGCAAATTTTATTTGTTAGGGCTTACATTCGTGTGAAATGATCACACAAATAACCTGGAAGATGTGAGGATTTAGGTCATGACAAACGACAACCTCAGAATCCTAAGACGAG
>NW_018164798.1:1008366-1008655 GCF_001263595.1 Phalaenopsis equestris | reverse complement strand
AAAGGGGTAATTATCATTTGTCATTCAATTTAAGAATTATGTGGGTGAAGACCCTTAAAGGGGCAAGTTAGTGTAATTTGAACACTTAGCCAAATTTTAATCCTAATTGGGCTTAGTGGTGTTTCAAGGATGTTCGATATGATTAAGCTTATTTCTCTAATCCTTTTTTAGTCAATTTTGATTTAGCCTAAGTCACCACTAAGCCCTTAAGGCCTAAGTGAGTGTCTTAATTAATTTTGAAAAAGGGTTAAACTTTAGGTGTTCATGATTCATGATTTGGATTTTATTT
>NW_018164798.1:1007560-1008023 GCF_001263595.1 Phalaenopsis equestris | reverse complement strand
ATGGGTCAATTGAGACATCAGAGGAGAAAATGTGATTTTTCAAAATTTACTTTAATTTATATAATTATTTTAATGCAAGAATAGGATTTTTCAAAGAAAATCCCTAACTTGACCAAGGTAAATTATAATCCCTTGAAATTTTTATTGGAGGTATACCTAGACCAGAGAAGCCTTTGGACCAAATTTCTCGATTTTTTAAATTCTTTATGATTTATTAGAATTATTTCAGTTCTGGATATTTAATAAAAATAAAATATTTTAGGTGGTGAAAATTAAGTTTTATATTTTTGAAGAATATCTCTAAGGTCAGAGAACTCAGAGGAGAAAATTTTATATTTTTCTGATTTTTCCTTGATTTATTGGAATTATTTTAGTGAAAACTCATTTTTAGCCTTTTTTTTTTAAATTATTTTTAAGCTTTGAAAATAAATATCTTTATTTAGAAAATCAGGAAAAATATTCT
>NW_018164798.1:1006391-1006985 GCF_001263595.1 Phalaenopsis equestris | reverse complement strand
ACAGAGACTACAATATGTCAAAATTTCAAGCCAATGTGATGTGTCAATATGCATGGCGAATCAAATGATTCAAAACAGTGTTTAATTAATTAAAAATAAAATATACACCAAATGGACTTGAAAATTATTCCACATTATTCTCCTCTGTTCACTGAATAAGAAGGTATTTTTATTTTATTTTTGTGATTTTTCTACACAAAGTTATGTATTTTCTAAGATAAGGGTATTTAAATAAATAGGAAAAAGCCTATTTATCTATTTAAACAGCGTGTGCTGACTAGATCCTAGGCAGCTCCGAAGGCATGCGTGGCGCGCTCTGGTTGGATTGCGTCGTCCATGTAGTTGCTGACTCGACCAGTTGTTTATGTCCCGAAGCGCTGTCCGGCTCGATCTTCCCCGTCCATTTAATACACGCTTAATCGAACAGCTCCCCATCATCGTCCCCGATGGAATTATCCCGTGCCCGTCCACACTAAAACCTTAAGATCTCGGCCTAGACTCAGCCAAATCACTTTGGGTTTGATCCTATGGACTCATCTAAGTGAGACAAACATATCCATATGGTTAAGATGCCATGAAATCAGGCTTAAGTAA
>NW_018164798.1:991617-1005607 GCF_001263595.1 Phalaenopsis equestris | reverse complement strand
GCCATCCACCAACCTCGAAGAGGTGGATAGAGAATTGGAAGCCATGGAGGGGGCCTTACACCAACATCGAAGATGTCGGTAGAGAATCGGAAGCCATGGAGGGGGCCTTATACCAATCTCAAATGGTTATGAAAAGGAAAGTAGTGTTAAAGTATTGGCCTCGAGGGCAGGAATGTAGTGCAGAAAGTTTATGGTGTTAAATTCATAAACGCGTGTCATGCAAAAATATTCACAATGGTGAGGAAGATGTGTAAGATTTTGTGAGGTCTTATGCAGAATGTGAAATTCCGCAAGGATATAAAGAGAATTAGTGCAGACAAGGATAATCGCGCTGCACGAGCAAAGTGTAAGAGACCTCGAAATTGAAAGAACCAACTCAAAAGATTTTTTTATTTTTCTTGTTTTTTTTATCACATTTAATCATTAAAATATGTTTTTAAAATTTAATTTTAGTTGGTTGATGACTTTTTTAAAAGAGAGTTTTTATATATATTATTACATTTTATTATCATAAAAAATTTTTTGGTTGTTTTGTTCTTTGCTCATTGTTGTTTAAACCAAAGTATGGCTCTGTGGCTTTTATCCATCATACAAAAAGGGAATTGAAAAAATAGACAAAATTTTGAAAGAGTTTTCATTAATCTTCTCCAATAAGTGTTACAGATTGAGTGCATGCCAAAGCCTCAAAAAGTACAATTATGCATGACTGTATCAAAGTACATCCAAAAATATCCTATGTTGAGTACATATCATAAGCTGAGCATGTCTAATATATATCATATATACTTTGATGAGATGCAGTAAAAAGGAATCCTCTCAGTGTCTGTCTCTAGTGGGGCAAGCTCCTAATCGAGCAGACCTACTAAGCCATGCTCCAGGACAAGTGTTCCTTTTGCATGTGCTTGTAGGTCCAACCCTCTCATAGCTCATATGGCAGTAGTTCTTCCATCTCTGGTCCAGTCGAAATTGATATGTCATTTTGCTATCATCCATCCTCTGGAAGGTAATTGACACCCTACGGTGTTGCACCTATGGAATGCAGTGTTCGACGACGTCTACTCCATTTCCTTTAATAAAGAGAATTAAACTCAATGGTAGCAGAATATCCATGGCTCCTCTTAACTCACGGGGGAAAACAATGTCAATCTCTTTTCTAAATAGAATGTTGCTCTTGCTCATGAAATATACTGTACAAAAATGTCTAACAAAGTTGTGGTGATCTATGTGGGGAGTAATGCAATCCCCTTCCTCATAAATTTTTATGATACAGCTGTTTGGGATGCAATCCACTGACAGTACGCTCCATCTTACCATTCTTATAATCATGTGCTTTCTTGCAGACAACAGGGGATCCAACTCGTCATACCTTAAGATCCCCGGGGGGTTCCCTTGCCAATCCTTAACAAAATTATAGCAGCATCCATATTTGAAAGTAATTTTACCTTTTCCCCGCATCTACTTCTGCAGCTCAGCATATGTCTTCTTCTTCAGTGATTCGGCTTGGCCTTTGTCTCTAAAATTCAAAACACAATCCAAAATCTTTCTTTCATCACTTTCTGAGAATACATCCGTGTGTAAGTACAATCCTTCCATTATATTGACAAATTTTGCCTAGATTTTTTCATATTATTCAAACTCTTGCTTTCGGACCTGGAGTATCTTCTCCAGCTCAAATCTGGGTATCATCTGCAACTGCTGGGTTGCACCTCTAAATGAACCTCTGAAGGAATCCAAGACAGTCCTGGCTCTACAAATTTTGGAATGTATGGCTCAACATCAGGGTGCTCAGCACTCCTAAACCTCATGCTAGCAGTCGTATATTCCTCAAATGTCCTGTAACCGTCCATATAGAGGACATTACATTCTGGGCACTCAGTAAATGGTCCTATCGACCATGACAGGTAGGGTATTTTAACATTACATGTCAGGCATCCCACACAAAGCTCCTCAGGGACCTCCGACGACGTGTATCATGTGACAAAATCTAGCTCCTACTCTGTGTTTGGAGGGCTAGTAGAAGTGTCTTTAAGACTTGGGCCGTAGAATTCCTCTTCATGAATCAAACTTAATCTTGCAGTGACTTCCTTAGCATGTTGCTTTTGCAAGCAAACCAAAACTTTATGTTTACGTCGGTTGGCATTTTTGCACTACATCCTCCTTAAAGGCACATCTGGAACCCTTTCTTCATTGGCACCAACCAAGTCATCCATCAGCGTGGTGATTTTTTACTACAATTGGCTAGTTCACTCCCTCGGGTATTGTACTCTCTCAACTTTCTTCCTCTTCAGTGAGAAGTCTTCCTTGATACTAATTCTGAGTATTGAAGGCAGTCCTTTTGCTTCATGGCGACTGACAACGTCCATCAGAGGCCCTTCATAGTCTACGTGGACCTGATTGTAGTCCAAGTCAAAACTCACAATGCCACCATGGGCTACCTTTCCTTCATTTAGTGTGAGATTTAAGCTGTCTTTAAAAGCAAAGATTAGCCTCAAACTTGACATTTTCCTGCAAAAGATAGGAAAACAGCAGCAAGTTGAAATTCAAGAAATGAACAAGAATAATAACAAACCATTATTAGGTGGCTTTTAAATTTTATAAGTGAAAGCATTTTATTTAAGTTAATTTAACAAAATTTCAAAATTTAAGCAAGAAGATTTAGATGTGCAATATTCAATTTTTTACTTTTTTAAGTTTAATTTTGTTACAAAATTCTAGACCCAATCACATACGCTAGCCAAAGAAACACCCTCAGAATAAGTAACACTTTCAAAATTCATTTCATGTGACGTTAAGTTGCATAATATGTCTTCAAATATCGTCCGTTGATTGGCAACATGTTGACCTCAGGTTTGTTGAGATCTAGTCTTTCTTCCTTAGGAGCCTAGGATCTAGCCATAGGACTTTTCTGGTTGACTTCTGTTGACTATTCCTAGAGGACTAGTGATGGTACCCTCACCAATAGAAATTCCAAACTCTCCCTTCCTCATCTTAAAGTTCCACATGTTGGTTATAACCTCTAGCACTTAGTAGGTGGAGCCAATATGGGTGAGCTCAAGCGGGGTTCCTCATAGGAGTTTTTAACCTTAGGGTTAACTCTGAGTGATGTGGCTTGGTCTAGTACACACTTGCACTTCACACTTTCACTTGTAACCTTGAACTCTAACCTACACATGTCTAGTTTGGTCCCTTTGCCTCTTTGGAGACCCGTGTGGGTGGTCCCTCTAATCCTCTGTCCTTGACTGGGGTGGATAAGACCAGCACATAGAGAATCCAAAGTGAGATTTCTCTGGTTTCATGGCACAATTGAAGTAATTCTATGATAAGCATCTGCATCAAACCTCAACCTTACCCAATTATCGAATTTTGGCCTTTTAACCTTAAACTTTCTCAAAATTACCAAACTGCCCCTTGAACTCCAAAATTCCAAAGATGGTCCAAATCCATCAATTTTGTTCAAAAATCATTTCAAATCATTTCATACCACCCAAATTACCCAAAACATCCCAAAATTTTTATATTTACCAAAATATCCCTAAGTTTTGTCAAAATTACCAAAATGCCCTTGGTCACCCAAAAATTCCCAAATCCTCCAAAGTCATTTCAAACATCCCTAAAACTAATTCTTGACCATCCATTGGGTGTAATTTGACCAAGTTGACTCCCTTTGAACAAAATCCCAATTTTGCCCCAAAGTGCCTAAAGTCCCCAAATCACCCCAATTTATCCCTAATTTATCCCCAATTCATCTCAAATTTCCTCAATTTCAATTTTAAACTTAAATTTATCATTCCCTCATCCAATTGAAACAAAATTCAAGCTCAATTAAACCCAATTCCAAACTCCAAATCCAAGTCTAAGTGAATTGTCTCAAATTGACCCAAAGTCCAAAAAATCCCCATATTGAACTTCACGATCAATCAAATTTCCCAATTGCAAATTCACATCAAATTCAATATATCTAAATCTAATTTCAATTGAATCCAAATCCATTTAATTGGCCCATAATCAGTTTCCAAAATCAAAATTCATCATGTGTATGTTTGAAAACCCATACCCATAAGCATTTTCAAAAGCCCATGGCATTAAAGTTAAAAAGCCAAAATTGAGCCCACGTGACATAAATATTTCCTTCATCATATCATGACATTCAAAATCATCCCACCATGGCATCAAACCGAACCTAGCCATGCATAAATGAAACTTTATCCAAAATAGTCATGTTGACCTTTTTTTATTTAAATGCATGGAATTTACAAATTCCTTTTGCAAGAAACATTTCCATGGGCTCATACATAGCATGACATGCCCCATGGAGGCTTCCATGAGCCTAAAGTCAAAATTTCCAATTTTGGCATGAGGGGGTGGCCATTCCCTCTTCCCTCTTCACTTGGAATTACCCTTCTCATGCAACATTTAAACTCTTGCTCAATCCCCAAACCAAACTTTCAAACTCACCCAAAATTACTTGAGAACCTTAAGTATCAGCCTTAAATATTTTTGGGCCATGATTAGCCAAGTGACCATGGGATCAAACCCAAGCTAGCCAACTTGCCCAAATCTCAATTCTCCCTTGAACTTCTACCTTGGAGCCCCCTTAGACCCAAATTGACTCCACCACTCAACCTCCTTGGCTCACTTAAGCTTAGAGGTCACCAAACCCTTGCTGGCCAGCTACCATAGACGCAAAAAATCACCAAGCTCGAGAAGACCCAAATGGTCAAAACCCAAAATTAAATCCCCCTGAGCTGGCTAAGCCCCATTGGCCACTGGAACACTTCTTTCCTCCACCTAAGTGGCTCTTTTACCACCTTGGCATGCCCTGATGACAGCCATGGCTCTCCCTATAAACTAAGCACCCTCCACAAACAAGGAAAGATGTGTGCACAAACTCTAATGAAACTCTCCCAAAATTCTCCCAGACCTTCTAACAACCTAGAGACTCATCTCAACCATCCTCCATTTCTAATTCCCTCTATTTGAGCTCAATTTTAGAGCTCAAATAGTGGACATTTTCACTGTCATCCCATAAAACTCCACCAATACACAAATTTTTGTGCTCCTAAGCATCACCAGAGCAAGGGAGGAAGCCTCCCACTGGAACCCCCGTCAATTGAGCCCCCTATCATAGAGCTAGACCAAGCCCGCACCACATGTTGGAGGAGTTTGTACTCAAACCATTCATCAGATCAAACCAACACTTCCAGGAGGTTTTCCAGACTCCAGCAAAGCTTCTGCAAGAATCTAATTGAGGCTACACCTCTTGGATTAAGGTATGGACTATTTCCCCAAATGAAGCTCGGTTTGGGCTTTTGTGAAGAAAATCTTACTTTCATGCATGATTAACCATATAGATATGTTTTTCTTAGTTAGATGCACATGATGGAACAAACCACACTTAATTTTGTTGAGTATAGAGTGAGATTGAAGCGATTTATTGTGGATGGCTCTTGGTTTGGGCTGATTGGGGACGATGAGCGGATCTCGTCTGTTTAGCGCGTGTATTGATCCAACGGACAAGACAGAGTTGGACAAAGGAACGGTGCGTGAACGCTGGATGCGTGGCGGGTGAGTCAGCTGACAGCACCGAACCAGAGTGTGACGCGTAGAGCTTCAAAGGATAAGAGGATTGCGCGGCGGTTGAGCTGGATAAAAAGAAAAATAGGGATTTAAGATTTATTTAATTCCCAAATCTTAAAAAATCCATATCTTTGAATAGAGGAATCATAAAAATTAAAGAAAAATACAATGTTGCTCAGTGAACAAAGGAGAACAATGTGAAATAAAAATTAAAATTTTTTTTACTTATATTTTATTTTTAATTAATTAAATACTTTCTGTAATCTTTCAATTTTAATTGAATAATTTGTAATCACCATATTTGAGATTTTGGGGGTTTAAACTTCCTATCTTTAGGTGTGTTCTCTAATTTTTCAAAAGTTAGAGAACACCTCAAAGTGTGGAAGCTCTAATTTCAAAATAAACCACCTCTATTAAATTAAAAAAATTTAAAATTTAAAATTTTAATCATAAAAATATAAAACTTGTTTTGTTAGGTTCATTGTGACCAGAGGACCCTAGGAAAAATATAAATCAAGTTTGGATATTTACGTAAATTACTATATTTAAACAAATCATAAAACTCACTAAAAATAAAAGAAATAAAAAAATATTAAAAAATCACAAAAAATCATCCCACACTGTAAAAAGTAGTCATATTAACTCTCTATAAAAAATTTAAATTATTTTGAACTAATTTACCCACTAAACTTGATTTTCTAAGCTAAATTTGATATTTGCATTAAAATAACTATATAAATTAAATAAAAAGTCAATAAAATATAAAAAGTGGTTTTCTGAGTTCCTTGTGCACAGAGGTATCTAAGAAAATAAATTTGAAATTAAATAAACATTTGATTTTTAAGATATTATTTAAATTTTAATTAATTAATTAAATTAAAAATTAATAAAAATCATGAGAAATAAAAAAATGCACCAAAATGTCACAATTGGTTTCCTAATCGCTTGGGAGAATTAAAATATTTTTGCCTAATTTTCTAAATAAAGTTATAAATTTTTAAAGGCTTAAAAAATGAATTGTCCATAATTTTGCACTAAAATAATTACAATAAATAAAATATAAATAAAAAAAATATGAAATTTGTTTCTTTGGGATCTTTAGACTCAGAGAGATTTAATAAAAATATAAAAGTTTATTTTCAATTTAGATAATATTTTATATTTAATTAATACTTAAAATCATTAAATAAATATAATAATTAAAATAAAATTCTAAAAATCATGAAAATTGGTCCTTGTGGTCCTCTGGTCTAGGTGAACCTCCAATACTTTTTCTTAAGGATAGATAATTATTTTTTATTGATTAAATGAATTAACCTTGAAAAATGCCTATTTTTGACTAAAATAATGATTTTAATTTAATTAAATTTTGAAAAAATCACATTTTCTCCTTTGATATTTTATTTGACCCTTGAGTGGGGTGTTATAACAATTTCAAATTCATTTGAGTTATATTTGATAAGTTATTAAGTGGGGAACCCTAAGGGCAAAATGGTAATTTTGAATATTTATGCCTTAATTAAATTTTAGGATTGATTAAAATGGGTAATTTTGATCATAATAAACTCTTTTAGATGTTTGAAATATAAGAGATTAGATGGTAGAAACCAATCCCTCACTTTTTTACAATAAAAGTATGATTGTAATTCCCTCAATTATTATAATTCAGGAGTTAATTAAATTAAATGATTCTTAAGTGAGGGGTTAAATCTTGGAAGATGATAATTCACTAATTTAAAACCCCTAGCTAATGTTTAAGTCATATGGTCATTGATAAGGATTAAAAATACCATATATTTTTAGCATGCCTAAAAAGAAAGTTTTGAACTCATCCACACATAAGTCTTAAGGGTTTAGTAGTGAAGTAAGTTTAATTTGAAGTTGCTTGATGAGGTTTAGAAAAGAGACATAACTAATTATGAAAATCTTGCAAACACTACAAGTCTAGCATTAATTGTAGGCGTAAAAGTCTTAATAACCTAATCTTACCCTCAAGGGTACCCATTTATATAACTTTTAAATGAAACGTTAAATGATTAATTGAGTACCTTAATTGAGTACCCTTCTCATGATTAATTGAGTACCCTTCTCATGAGATGACTAAAACATCAAGTTCACTGAGCATAGAGTATTTTGATCAATCAAACCCTATTTTAAGTTTGGATGATTGTCTGAACAATATAATAAGTTCAAATGAAGTCGAAATGTTTCAAAAGATTCTAAAGTTTGCTTGGGGTCATGCTCCGAACACCCTTATAATCTTTTGGATATTTTGAAGGACGAATGAACATATTATACTTTGTTAAAGAAAATCATCCAATTAAACTTCTAGTAAACCATTAGGTTGCAACACAAAAGTCAGTAAGGGTAGCTTGAACCTTCTTCCCTATTTTCCTTTCCCGCAATTTTATTTAAACTTCTGTGAAATTATACATGTTGTACAAACTAATTTTTCAATGGGAGCAACGAGAAGATGACATATATGCTTTTACAGTTTTATTTAATTTCTGTCATTTTACCAATTTACTCTTGCTTTAAAAATTTTACACATGCTTAGTTGTAGATTTACTTCACCTGCAAAAAAAAATAAAAGACTTCTTAAAATCAATCAACATCTTTTCAAAATTAAATAAGATTTTCAAAACCAAAACAAAAACAACATTTCATAACATGTCCCTTTGAATTTATGGGAGTCCCTCGGATGAGGTAACCCATGGTTGCTAAAATGATCTCCCCAGTTTAAATGAGTTTAACAACTCATTTAAGCTAAGTAAATTCAAAAGAAAATAGTGGTACCAGAACGAGGAAACCGTGGGACCCTAACCAGTGTCACTCTAATCAACTTTAAACCCCCACCCCCCCAAAATGATTGAACTGAAACTTGACATTTAAAATTTTAAAAATTAGACTTTAGGATTGCTACATCGACAAGGAGCTTGGAGCTAATGTCATGGGCAACACAACAAGGATGTACAGAAGAACAACTTTGAGTGAGCAGATGAATCTACAAGAGCATGAGGGTTTGATACAACAAATCTTTTCTTAGAATTAAATAACATAACCCATAGGACTTTGAGGTGGTCCACCTAGTGCGACATAAATCTTCAATTCATCTTAAGGCCTTTGCACAATCATGTTGTGTAATTTAAGCCCTAACTTATTTTAGGAGGATTCTGAGGTCTGAGGTCGTTGTTTTCCACAACCTAAATCCTCTTATCTTCCAGGCTATTTGTATGATTGTGTCATAGAAATGTAAGCCCTATATAATAGAAAATAACAAGATGAAATATTTAATATCATCTCACCAAAATTGAAGCCAAAGCATAGGATAGCTTGGGAAGTCACCGAGATTCTCCTCAGGATACTGTCGCATCCCCTAGTTTTTCTATCTTTGGATTCTAAAATAAAATGTTCTAGATTTGACCCTTTTCCATTTCACACCTCTTTATCCGATAATTGAAAAGTCCTGCCTTTTAAAATTCTTTAAGACATGATTTTATGATCTAAATTGAGGGTTTTCTTAAGTGACTTCAGTTATTTAAGATGTAATTAACTAGAGGCTTGCCCTTATAGGAAACTTTATGAATCCAGCTTAATATAAACCTTATCTAATCTTCTATATTAGATAGGAGAATTTGTCAGCACATAAAAAAATGGTTCATAGACCAAGCGGATGTCATAATCTCTTTAGTTTTTTTAATCGAGCCTTCATCAGTAAGTAGTGTATCTATCCTTCGGTATATGTATATTGCTTGCGGTGTTGTGCTCGATCATTTATACTATTGTCTATATGGGATCCATTCGGTCTCGTATTTTCAAAAATTATAATATTTCTTTTTATAATTAAAACACTATTTTTCTAAAATTCAAACTTATATGTATATTATAAAAAATTTAAAGACACACTCACACGCACTTTTCACCGGCGATAATTTCTGGCGACTCCATTGGGGAATATTTTCTCTCTCCATTAAGTTCATAAAACTTTTTCTTCATATATCGATAGTGTCTCCATGTCCCTCATGGACTAGATTACCCTTCTTTTGTTGGCATGGTTTACTTATTTCTTTCTTGGGCAAGTACGATCAACTCTTTTAGATTCCATGACCATCTCTTTAATCACCTTTAAATAAAGAGGTTCAGGAGTCCTTTAGTGATTTTTCTTTTTGTGTGGAGTTGGATCCCCAATAAATGTGTTGGTGAACTTGTTTCACCTAGATGAAGTGAGTTGTGAAGTCCGTCCCGCACTAGGTCTTAAACTTCATCTTTTTCTTGTACCATTCGAGTTTGTTTTGCTATTTCATAAATTGAGCCAAGTCATTACGTCTTTAATAGCTCGCTTACTTTAATTAAATTCTCCGATATTTAATTTTCTTAACAAACAATAAGCTTAAATTAAATCTTAAAACCCTCAAGAAACTAACTCAAATAAAAATAATAAAGGTGTGCGCAGTTTATAGGACGAACTCCATTACGTTTTAGTGCTTGCACTTGAATTACGAGGAATTAGCTGATACTAACCATTGGAACTTTTCTTTGAAGCTACTACGATGGCGTTCCAAACTTTGACTTTCTCTAGCAACCTTCCCACTGGCCAAGAGGCCCTCAACATCACCTCTACAATCAAGTTTGGAACTAGATTTGACGAGCTTGAGGTCGTCCTTCGCAAGGCCTCATTCGTCATCATGAAAGTCGCTACCACAAAAATCCAAGAATCGTCTACTGGATTCGACCTGAGCTGCCTCCAGGACTTCCCTTCTCGCAAGAAGGTGATGATCATTGTCGCCCAAACACCTATTAAGTCTATTGTTTCAATGTTTGCCCGATCTACTGTCTCTACGCTAAGAAGAGTCATTTTTTATACTACCGCCAGATTCACTATTACTGTGCCTACTGTGTCGTCTACAAAAGGGAAAGAAATGTTGATTGATATAGATTTGACTGATGTGTTTGATTCCCTACCATCAGTGTTTGATGTTGGTTCCATTTCTAAGTCTGCGCTGCTGACAAAGTCACGGAAGAGCAACTGAAACCACAAGATTCAAAGAACCGTCAGGGCCCAAACTATAGAGATAGATACTGTCAATGAGATTCCTCACTAGGAGGAACTCGGATTACCTGAGATTGCTCCTCTCTTATGAGGAAGTAGATTCCACCCATTGATGGATACCAGTGGGGATGAGAGCATCAATAAGATTACCACTGCTCTACCGGTACCTCATGGTCGTGGTAAGGAGAGGGAGAAGCCCACTCATATTACGAAAGTTCATACTATATTCAGAAAACTTGCTGCCAAAGAGCGATGTATTGTCACTGAGTTGCCAAAATAAGTAGGATGTGTAGTTTTACGCCAAATGAAGAAATAAATTTTAAAGGATGTTAGATCTTCTCATAAATTTCAAAGATTAGCTGAAATTCCACTAGCTCCTATTCTTATCAAATTCTGTCTTGGAAACCAAGTCAGTGCTGCTGCCACTGTCACAGATTCTACCACCACCGCTCATGTTTCTATTACAAATATATAAATTTTAGGCATTTGGAGCAAAAGTAGAAAAAAGGACGAAATTTGGAGCCAAAATAGTGAATTTCGAGATTTTGCGATTGAAGCGCTAGTTTAAAGAGAACCGGCACTTGAAGTGCATGAAATGGCACCTGAAGTGCCATTTAACAGAGAGCTGGTGCCTGAAGCTCCATATTTGGTGCCTGAAGGGCCAAAATCCATAATAACACGGTCTTAAGCAAGTTGGGGCTTAAAGCGCCGAAAGCGTTAGAGATGACTTTTTGCGGATTAAGGCAGTTTGGGATGAATTTTATGCAAATTTCAAAAGAGAATTTTTTTTTAACACCCCATGGAGTGATTCAATGTATCTAGACACTTTGACAGGTTCTTTTATGAAAGGATATGTCTCTTGGATCAATAGACATGTCTTTTGAATTCAAAAGGGTTGACTTTTGGATAGAAGTTTTAAAGGGAATTTTGAATTCACTTTGGAGGGAGGCAACCTCTAATAAAGGAGAGGGAAGTCTGGGGATTGGAGGATTGGTGTGAAAGTGGTGCGTAAAAGGGGGGCTGAAGAGAGAGATTGGCGTGAGATAGAGAGAGAGAAAGTCAAGGGCTCGAAGATTTTCTTTAAGGATTGTAAAAGGAGAGGAAAAGTGAGAGATTTCTTCTTCATTATACTTCTGAGAGAGAATTGAGAGTGCTTGTAAAAAGGGAAAATGCTTAAAGAGAACTTCTAGGGATTTGCTATAGAAATTTCCTTAGAATGGATTTTGAGATAAGTTGTGTTCATTTATTTCTTAGTTTTATAAACTTATTTTTATATATGAAACTTGTGTTTTGTCATATCCTTCTCATGAATTCTGAGTAGTATCCTTTATCCTTCTCCCTACTTTGAGATATGATTTTGTGAAGAAATGATTTTTTTTATACGATTTTAAATGTCAATAATTTGTGATGATTTGAACTCCAATCTTCATTGACTTTTTGATCTGGCCAATTGAAATGTGAAAATGTGTTGAGAAACTGATCCCTGGATACTGCTAATATGCACAGTACAACAATAATTCAGATTATATTTCACTTATATTTCCTTACTTTGCAACAAAACCAAAAACTTGATCTTGAAGAAAAATAAGAATTAAAATTTTAACTTATATATATTGGGATAATACGCAAGTATACGTATCGTTATCAATTAATATAGGACTTTTTGATTAAGACCTGAATATCGAACACACAGGGAGAATATGCAATATGCGCTATTGAACAACAAACTTTCTATTTTTAATAAAAAAGATAATTATCTAAACTAAAGATGATTTTTGCAGTAATGAAAATTTAAATATTTTTGGTATTTTCAATATTTTGATAGAACTAAAACAAGTTAAAAAGATAACTAAAGTTTTTGTAGAAGAAAAGAACTAAATATGAAAATATCTTTCTTCTTGTTATAAATCAGTAATACGTATAGGAATTCTGTTGTGGAAGTATGCAAATTGTGTTGTGTCAAATAGGAGCAATAATATTCTTTACCCTTATTAGAGATGCTATAAAGAACATTGGCTAATTTAAAGTTTGAATAGTTCTGAAAATCGACTAGTCTGGGAAGATACTAGCTCTCACTCTAGAGTTCCCTTGATTCCCTCCACCTGGGGGCTAACATCTCGTATCAGAACCTAAAACAATAAACCAAGTTAGGGGCTTTAACCTGTCACTTTAAAGTCCTCTAACTCTACACCCTTCGATAAATATTTCCTTATTTATTTGCACTCAATCATATGAACTACATTCTCATTCATACAACCTCATGTGATTCTTTCCAATTATTTATTGAGACAATACCATCTCGGTTCTTACATGTTCTCACAATAAATTTTAACATCTGGATTGGCCAAATCAAAAAGTAAATGAAGTGCATGGATTTAAATCATCACAACTTCTTCCATCATTGAGGATCAATACTTTTCACAACTTCTGTCCAAAACTTAATTACTTATTATTTTAAGAAGAAAGATAAAAACTACTTAGAATTTGTAGAGAAAACAAAACCACACTTTAGTTTAAGAGAAGAAATCATTGTCAAAGCAACAACAAGTCTCAATTAAAACCAAAAGTAGTCTCAAAACAAAAAGATAAAAACATATCTCAAGTCCTCCACCAAACTCTTGAAGTTCCTTTGATTCTCTTCTCTTTACAATCACTCAAGATAAAATAATAAAAAGGATAAAATAAAATTAAAATTAGTGCCTGAAAATCTCTCCAAACTAACTCCCCAAATGAGAACTTTCAAAACTTTCCAATACTTTCAGGACTCTTTTCTAAATCCTTTCTTCTTTCTTTCATAATTTTCCAAAAGGTGCATTGGTTTCTCTTTAAAATATGTCTAGATTCTATGTATTTCCCTAAGGGATGCATCCTTTCATGATAATTTTTGTCCATGGTGGTTATAACCACCTATTAAGCCAATGAGTACCTCAAAAACCTCTTCAAAATTTGTAGAAATAGAATTTACTAGTCCAATAACTGCCACTGCCACATAAGAGTGGGGCCTCTGGCACTTAGGCACGGCCTTCTCTTTTTAACCGGCGCTTAAGCACCGGATCTGGCACTTAGGTGCCAAAACTCTTTTGCACATTTTTAACCTTTTTGCTCCAAATTTGATCCTTTTTCACTCCTTTAAGCATTTTTCACCCTTTTTACATGTATTTGCAAGAAAAACACAAAAATATCTTTCATTAAAGTATAATATCTCAAACATAGATATAAAAATGTGTCTAAAAATACTTTATATTTTAGGTGTATCAAAATCCTCTAAACTTAAAATGTTACTTGTCCTCAAGTGACACTTCAATCTTTAAAAACGTAATATGTATGATATGTTATGAGTTTCTTTAGGAGTTACTAAAATTT
>NW_018164798.1:985982-991465 GCF_001263595.1 Phalaenopsis equestris | reverse complement strand
ATTTAGTTCTTTTATTATCTCCACTTAAAAAATTTCCATTAAAAATAATTTTACTTACTATATTTTATCTATAAGCTTAAGAGTTTCTCAAGTCTTATACTTTAAAAAGATCAAATGTAGAACCAATTTTTTATTAGGCACTAATCCTCAAGCTTCTCCTTCCTAATTTTTTTCTCTTTCTCTTTATCTTTATCTTTTTTTTCTTTCTCTTTTTCTTTTCTTTTTCTTTTCTTTCTTTTTTTCTTTTCTTTTTCAGGCAAGGATTACTATATCTGGATAGGCCTTTAATGATTTTGAATGCCACTTCTCCTTTCCTAAAACAAAGTCTTGATATAAGTCTTTTACTTATAAATATAATAATAATTTTGAAAATTATTTTAATAAAAGAGATTTAAGTATTAAAAATAAAAGTCTAAATTATCTAAATTTTTCAAAAATGCAATTTTTCTTACTAAGATAGTTACATATATTAATGATTGTCTCATCTAAAAACTTTTTAACTTAAAGTTTTTCTTCATTACTAAAAATTTTAACTAAATTTTCTTACTCATTTCTAAAATAAAATTTTACTTCCCTAATATAACTTCATATACATAATCAATTTTTTTTCTTTTCAAATCAAAATCTAAATCACTTGTAGCACATTTGAGAACAAATAAAATTCCAGTTTTGAAAGTATTTTTCATCTCCTCAAACTTAAATTTTAACAGATTAAATAGTTTAGCATCAGATATAGATAAGCATGAATGAAAATTTAAAATAACACACTAACAGAAATTTTTAAACCCTAATGATACAAGTATGAAACTAAAAACAGGAGTAAAATTAATTTTTGATCAAATTTTCTATATTTTTATTTCAATTTAACATGTAGAGATTCAATAAACTTCTAAGAAGTGGGTATAAACATAAAAGTAAACTAATACACTAACTTGATTTCACGATCTCAGCATAAAAATCAAACAAACTAACATGATAAAAGAAAAATACAGGGTAGCAGTTCCAGAAATTTAAATTTAAGATCTAAGTTAGCTAGATATTTAAACTTTTCAAAAGACATAGAATCAAGTTCAATCCTAATCTAACTAAAATAGTATTAGACACACATCAACAGTTCTAGAATGTTAATACAGGCCACTAACAAAACACAATATCAGAATAACAATATACAAGGTCCCAAACATAACATAGTACATAATCCAAATCAACACAGAACAAATGTAGCAGTACTACATCACATAGTATTCAACATAAAAAAACATAAAAATATCTCAATCCTACTCCTCATCCTTAGAATCATCGCTATACCACTTTTCTGCAGGCTCATAATCAGAATATCAAGGATATGGAGGAAATTGCACTCCTGGGTCACCTCTAATCAGGCTCTCAAAAGATAAGTGGAATTTCTCTTTATAATCACTCTTTCTTCGATTATACTTATCAGTATGATCTACAAAACACTCTAAATTTTGTACCTTATCAGCGATAAAATTGATAATATCCATCATCTTCTATAATAACGCATCTCGGGTATTAGTAGACTCACCTCGAGATGTAGAAGCACATGAGGTAGATGGTCTAGATGTAGAAGCAACAAACGTCTCCATTCCATAGCTTCTAAAAAATCCTCCTCTCCAGCCAAAAATTGAATTCTCGGAATAAGTCTACACATTCACCTTAGTGATGAGCTTTAGATGTAATAACACTTCCTCCCAGCTATCATATTTAACTTCAGCCTGCTCACACAAAGAAAAGATCAAGGAAGATCGAGGAAGTAAATCCCGGACCTGCAGCTGTAACAGCTGTAGCAAAACTGATCATAGTCTGACAGATCAAAGCTCCAATGTTGATGAGCTTTCCCTCTTGAATACAATAGTTCAATGTTGCTCTTTCTCTAGTAACTTCACTGAGATGATTGTTCGGAAGCAGACAAGCAGAAATGAAATAGTGTCAGGCCTTTGAAGGTGCACATAACTTTGAAGTTGAGAAGTTAACTCTCCTTTCATTCTTTCATTAGTTATCTTCCAAATTCCAAAGTCCTCTCCCAATAGTCAAGTAAGAAATAATCTCGTCAAATTCTGCTTCAGTAGGACTATGATTTGCATAAAAACATAACGTGTCTGGTGGTAAATGGTAAAACAAGTTGATTACCTCTGCCAAAAAAGGTATCAACTTCCCTTGAACCATGACTCGATTTTCTTCAGCTTCAGGGAGATTTGAATAGAACTCCCTCACAATTAATATAACTGCTACAGTAGAGAAACAACAGAATTGTTCCCACTATCGACGAACAAATAAATCTTCCACGTCTCCACCTGGATTTCTAAAACTCACTCCTGAATCAATTTTCGTGACTGTAGAGCGTCTGTTTGCAATGCATCACTATACCGATCTTGAGCTTTTGAACTAACAAATTTACTCGAATCGAAAGGGGCTTTGCCTTTGCTCCTCTTCATTCTTGGTGCCATTCTACAAATTTGATAAATTCCAACAATAACTTCAAAAATTAATTTTAAATCACTAAAGTAAACTTTAAAAAGCACAAACTAAACTTCCCATGCAATTTCCATAGATTTTTTCTCATTTTTCACCATGAATAGTGAATTTTTTAATTTCTCCAAATGTGCTCAAAATACATGGTGAAAATCCAAAATTTTTAAAACTCTTACCTCAGAGAACTTGGATCTATCAAATTTCACTTGATTCCACCAAGTAATCTTCACTTTAGATGTTCCCTAGCCCTCAAAAATTGCAAACAAAAGTGGAAGAAGGTGACGTTGACTTTAAAAATGAGGATTTTTGGCTCAAAAATTCACTTTTAATCGTTCACAAACCGATTTTCGTGAACTGGCGCTTATGCGCGGATAAGTGGCGCTTAGGCGCCTGCCTCTTGAGTTTGCTCGCGCTTAAGCGCGAGATGTGGCGCTTGGGCGTCAATGCACGATTTTAAAAAAAAATCAAATTAAAGTAAAATGCATTATTTGCCTAAGTAAACTGCCTCTAAATGGTCTCATAGCACTTAAATGACTATTTTCAACTTCCTGTAACTCTCCTTTATCTCAAAATTCTCCTTAATAACTATTCAATTCGAGGCTAAAACAACACAAAATTTCACACAAAAAAACTTAAATTAATTCACAAATGAGTACAAATACATTTAAACACTTAATTATCATTCCAAATAGTCTTGGATGAGAAAATTTTCCTAAATACAAACACTTAACAATGTTTCACAATT
This sequence comes from Phalaenopsis equestris, assembly GCF_001263595.1. Classification (NCBI taxonomy): domain Eukaryota; kingdom Viridiplantae; phylum Streptophyta; class Magnoliopsida; order Asparagales; family Orchidaceae; genus Phalaenopsis; species Phalaenopsis equestris. The sequence goes on along the minus strand of NW_018164798.1, from coordinate 988,227 downwards.
AAACACCTAAGTAACACAAACACTAAAAGCAAGTCTTAAACACTAAAACACTTAATTACAACGACTTTAAACATACAAAAATATAACTTCAAACATAGAACTTAATTCCATTCTTCATTAGAAGGAAAAAATTCAGGTCTTTCATTAGTCTCTCCTGGGGCAACTGGACCTGGAGCAACTGGAATAGGACGGTGGTGACGTGCTCTGATGCAATCTTCTTCAATCCACTTTTTCTTAAGAAACTTATCTTTATCCGCTTCCTCTATATAATTGAACTAGTTTAGCTAAATTATATTTTCAATTGCCATCCAATATGCTCAAGATGTGCATGCTTCTCCAATACCTTAGTTAGTCTTCAGTACAGACATGGCACATTTTCAATTTTATTGATCTTCTCTGATATCCCTTCAATACTAACGACTAAGAAACTGTTATACATCCCTTTTGGCTTTGACTAACGAATTTCTTCATCATGGTCTCCTCCTTCTTTAAATCCATCTCCCATGAAGACATCATCTTAAAATCTATCTCTCTCTTAGTCTTTAGGGCTAGAAATGATCTGGGGTGAACTTCCTTCACTAAACCATTCTATTTGTAGGCCTAAATCCTTCCAATAACTCCTAGAAATGTTTAGAAATTGCCTTGGCACATTTTTGCAAACTTCTAGGTAGTTTTCCCTTCCAGAATATTAATTTCTCACATGTTTTTAAAATGTCGTGCTTAAGCGTCGGATTTGGCGCTTAAGTGCCAATGCACATTTTTACACTAGTCAACTTAACATCCAAATTCTCATTTTAACAAGTCTAGATCACTAAATAAAGTCTTAATATCAATACTAACACATAATAGTCTCAAAAATAGTACCCCAAATTTTCTTAATCACACATAAAATAATAATCAAAATAAAAACACACTGATAACTATGAATTGCTTCCCACCAAGCGCTTGGTTTTACGTCATCAGCCCGATGTAACCAGTGCTTACTCTAGTTGACCCAAAATCATTCCATTATTAAACTTATGTTGATCCCCTATAAAATAAAGTTTCATTCTATGACCATTAACTTTAAATATTTTCTCAAACTTAGGATCTTTAATATCTACAGCTCCATAAGGATAAAATTTAATCACAATAAATGGGCCATCCACCTGGATTTAAGTTTGCCTAGAAATAATCTTAACCTTGAATTGCATAGCAAAACTTGTTGCCCTGGCTGAAAATTTTTAGTGAGAATCCATCGATCGTGCCACATCTTCATCTTTTCTTTATAAATTTTGGCACTTTCATAAGATTCATTCCTTATCTCTTCAAGCTCATTTAATTATAAAAATCTTATCTCACCAGTATCTTTCAAATTATAATTAAAATTTTTAATCGTCCAATATGTCTCATGCTCAAGTTCAACTGGTAAGTGACAAGCTATTCCAAATATTAGCCTATATGAGGACATTTCTAAAGGAGTTATGTGAGCAGTCCTATAAGCCCACAAAACATAATCAAGTTTGACTGACCAATCCATTTTTGTTGGATTCACATATTTTTCCATAATTCTCTTAATTTTCTGATTGGATAATTCAGCCAAACCACTTGTCTGAGAATGATAAGCAGTAGCAATCCTATGATTTATATGATATTTATTTAATAATTTCTCCATTATAGCATTTCTGAAATGAATTCCCCCATCAGTAATGATAACCCTTGGCATCCCAAATCTACAAAATATATTTATTTTTAAAAAATTTGCAACACTTTGAGCATCACGTCGAGGTAAGGCAATAGCTTCTATCCATTTTGATACATAGTCCACTGCTAATAGAATACATAAATTTTTGAAAGATAGTATAAATGGTCCTATGAAGTCTAATCCCCAAACATCAAATATTTTAACTTCTAGCAAATAATTGAGGGGCATCTCATTTCTTCTACAAATATTGCCTACTCTTTGACATCTATCACAAGTTTTGATATAAGTATTAACATCTCTAAAAATTGTAGGCCAATAAAATATAGATTGTAAAATTTTGTATGCTGTTTTATCAACACTAAAATGTCCCCCAAAATTAGAATTATGACATTTCTGGATAATCTCATAAGTTTTTTCTAATGGTACACATCTTCGAATAAGCAGATCCTTTCCTTGTTTATATAAAAATGGGTCATCCCAAAAATAAGTCTTAGCTTCAGAAATAAATTTCATCTTCTGTTGGTATGTCATTCCATAGGGTATAATATCACTAACAATAAA
>NW_018164798.1:983665-985570 GCF_001263595.1 Phalaenopsis equestris | reverse complement strand
CATAATCACTAGCATCACACATTAATTCAAAAGGTTTTCTCAGATTAGGGAAACAATAATTAGTGTAGTGATTAGTTTTTCTTTTAATAACTTACAAGCCTTTAGGCATTCTACATCAAAATTAAAAATTGCATCTTTCTCCAGTAAATGGCATAAAGACTTATCAATCTTTGAAAACTCTTTAATATATCGTTTGTAGAATCTAAAATGTCCTAAAAAATTCCTAATTTCTCTTACATTTGTTGGATAAGGTAAATTAGCGATCACTTGAAATTTAGCAGGATCTACTTCCATACTATTTTCTAATATTTGATGTCCTAATACAATTCCTCCTGTTATCATAAATTGACATTTTTCTCAGTTAAGGACTAAATTTGTTTCTTCACAGCGCTTAAGGACTTTGGATAAATGTTCTAAACATGAGTCAAATGAAGCTCCAAACATTGGAAAGTCATCCATGAATACTTCAATCCCTTTTTCAATTAAATCACAAAAAATTTCCATCATACATCTTTGAAATGTAGTAGGGGCATTACATAAACCAAAGGGCATTCTTCTAAAAGCAAAAGTATTGTAAGGACTGGTAAACATTGTTTTCTCTTGATCCGCATGAGATATTTAAATTTGCTGATAACCAGTATATCCATCCAGAAAATAAAAGTATTTATGCCTAGCTAGTCTATCCAGCATTTGATCTTGAAAGGATAATGGAAAATGATCTTTCCTAGTGGCAAGATTTAATTTTCTATAATCAATGTATATTCTCTACCCTGTAACTTGTCTAGTAGGTATTAACTCATTATGTTCATTTACAGTTACATTTACTCCTTCTTTCTTAGGAATGCAATGAATTGGACTAACCCATGCACTATCTGAAATAGGGTAGATAATTACAACATCTAACCACTTTAAAATTTCTTTCTTTACAACTTCTTTCATAACAGGATTCAATCTCCTTTACGGATCAGCCCTGAGTTTACAGTTCACTTCCATATGAATTCTATGCATACAAATTGAAGGGCTGATTCTTTTAATATCAGCAATTGTCCATCCAAAGGCTTTCTTATAATTTTTTAAAATTTTCATCAACCTTTCTTCTTATTCCATCGTTAATTTTGAGGAAATTATAACTGGTAAAAAAGAGGAATCTCCTAAAAAGGCATATTTTAAATGATCAAAAAGTAACTTCAACTCTAGTTCTAGAGGTTTTTCAATAGATGGACAAAATGATTTATCTTTGTCTATCGTGTCCAAAACTTCAAAACTTTCTCGAACATAGTTTGAATTTTCTATAAAAAGATCTTGACATTAATTTAATTCTTCTTCTTGCTCGTGTTCCAAATCTTTTTCTTTAGATTTTTCTTCATAAGTATTCTAAAATGGCATTCACTTAGATATCTTATATCACCCATCCTATAGTATTCATTATCTTTACATTTTGTAGGGTATTTCATTGATTTTAAAATATTAAAAGTAACAGTTTGATCATTGACGCGCATTGTTAATTCCCCTTTCTGGACATCTATCATTGCTCTTCCTGTGACGAGGAAAGGTCTCCCCAAAATGATAGGTATCTCTTTATCTTCCTCCATATCTAGCACAAAGAAATCAACAGAAAAGATAAATTGATCCACTTCCACTCGGACATCTTCTATAACTCCTTTAGGGTATGTTATCGAACGATCTGCTAACTGCGAAGTTATAGTAGTTGGGGTTATTTCTCCTAATCCTAATCTTTTAAATATTAATAATGGGATAAGGTTAATGCTTGCACCTAAATCACATAAAGCTTTCCCATAATATATGTCTCTTATTGCACATGGAATTGTAAAGCTACCAGGATCTTTAAGCTTTTTAGGAGCCTTCTTCCGAATTATTGCACTGCACTCCTCAGCAACAGCAACA
>NW_018164798.1:948411-983425 GCF_001263595.1 Phalaenopsis equestris | reverse complement strand
CTCTCAGAATATTTTGGAGCGTCCTCTTTTGATTCTTCAATTTCTTCTCTCTCTACTTCAATTTCTTTTTGAACTTGACCTTCCTAAGTTGAACCGCTTCTAAGTTGAAGGGCTTTTACCTGTTCTTTATTTTGTTCTTTTGGATTTTATTCAGTATTACTAGGAAGTGTTCCTTGGGATCTATTACTTAATGAATTTGCTATTTGCCCAAGTTAATTCTCAATATTTCTAATTGTAGCTCATTGACTTATTAAATGATTTCCCATTTGTAACACCACTTCTTCTACAGACAACTTCTTCTCCTTAAGCTGTGTATTACTATTAAAACCTGGAGTATAAGTAGATCTATAATTATTATTCCCTTGATTGTTCGAGTTTCTCAATGGATTTCCTTGGTTGTTCCCCCATTGCTGATTATTACCACCTGAATTGTTATTCCAGTTAAAGTTGGGATGGTTCTTACTTGGGCTATAATAATTTGAATATGGGTTATTCTGCTTATTATTTATGACATTCAAAGGTTCTAATGATGCTTGAGAATCTACCATTTGGCCTAATGAATTCTCTTCAATCATGGAAACTATTGAGAAAAATTCATTCTAATTTTGTCTAACTTCCTTGAAATTACAGCAACTTGATTTTCTAACATGGTAAATGCATCAGTTTAATGAATATTAGCTACTTTCTCAGGATTTACCCTCTCAGAAGGTCATTGAAAATTATTGATAGTCATTTCTTCAATTAAAGCATAAGAGTCATGAAATGGTTTTGACATCAATGAACCACAACTAGCAGCATCAATAATTGATCTACGAGATTCAACTAATCCATTCTAAAAAGTTTGAATTATTAACCAATATGGTATAGCATGGTGTGGACACCTTCTTAAGATTTCTTTAAATCTTTCCCAGGCTTCATAAATAGATTCCACTTCAAATTGATTAAAAGATGTAATAACATTTCTAAGCTTTGCAGTTTTATATGGTGGAAAATATTTAGCAAGGAATTTTTGTGCTAAATCACCCCAAGTTCTGATAGATACAGGTGTTAACAAATTCAACCATATCTTAGCTTTATCGCTTGGAAAGGAAATAACCTAAGTCTTATGGCATCATCTAATGCACCATCATATTTAAATGTAGTGCACAATTCTAGAAAATTGGCAAGATGTAAATTTGGATCTTCAATTGGTGATCCCCCAAATTGATTATTTGATACCATTTGGATAATAACAGATTTAAGCTCAAATGAATTAGCTACTACATTAGGTTTTTGAATACTACAATGAAGTTCATCTACAGTAGGGTTGGCATAATCTCTTAAAGGTCTAAACTCTTGATGGATTTTAGCATTTTGATTATTTTGGTCTGCCATTTCTATACTTTTTTTGGAATTTTCAAAATTTATAATTTTTTTAGTTTTTTTAAATTTTTCTAATAGTTCTTTCTAATTCAGAATCGTAGGGCACTAGTCCTTCAGAACCTGAACTACGGATATACTAACATATAATAAAATAAAATAAAATAAAATAAACAAAACAAAATAAGATAAGATAAGATAACTTAAAGTTTAAATAGGACTTCCTAAAATAGAAATTTGCTTTTAAAATCAATTTCTCCCCGGCAATGACTCCAAACACTTGACCCCTGGATACTGCTAATATGCACAGTACAACAATAATTCAGATTGTATTTCACTTATATTTCCTTACTTTGCAAAAAAACCAAAAACTTGATCTTGAAGAAAAATAAGAATTTAACTATTAATTTATATATATTGGGATATTACACAAGTATACGTATCGTTATCAAGTAATATAGAACTTTTTGATTAAGACCTGAATATCGAACCCACAGGGAGAATACACAATTTGCACTGTTGAACAACAAACTTTATATTTTTAATAAGAAGATAATTATCTAAACTAAAGATGATTTTTGTAGTAATGAAAATTTAAATATTTTTTGTATTTTCAATATTTTGATAGAACAATAATAATTTAAAAAGATAATAATAGTTTTTTTAGAAATATGAAAATAAATATGAAAATATCATTCTTCTTATTATGAATCAACAACAAGTAAAAGAATTTTATTGTGGAAGCATGGAAATTTAGTTATGCCAAAAAGGAGCAATAATATTCTTTACCCTTACTAGTGATGCTATAAAGAACATTGACTAATTTAAAGTTTGAATAGTTCTGAAGACCGGCTAGGCGGGGAAGATAATAGCTCTCACTCTAGAGTTCCCTCAATTCCCTCAACATGGAGGCTAACATCTCATATCGGAACCTAAAATAATAAACCAGATTGGGGGCTTTAACTTGTCACTTTAAAGTCCTCTAACTCTACACCCTTCAATGAATATTTCCCTATTTATTTGCACTCAATCATAAGAACTACATTCTCATTCATACAACCTCATGTGACTCTTTCCAATTGTTGACAGAGACAATACCAGCCCAGTTCTTACATGTTCTCATAATAAATTTTAACATCTGGATTGGCTAAATCAAGAAGTAAATGAAGTGCATGGATTTAAATCATCACAACTTCTTCCATCATTGAAGATCAATACTTTCTACAACTTCCATCCAAAACTTAATTACTTAACATTTTAAGAAAAAAGGTAAAGAAATCTACTCAGAATCCATGGAGAAAACAAAACCAGACTTTAGTTTAAAAGAAGAAAACATTGTCAAACCAGCAACAAGGCTCAATTAAAACCAAAAGTAGTCTCAAAATAAAAAAAAAATAAAAAATTATCTCAAGTCCACCAAACTCTTGAAGTTTATTTGATTCTCTTCTCTTTACAATCACTCAAAATAAAATAATAAAAAGGATAGAATAAAAGTAAAAGTGGTGCCTGAAAATAAGTGGTGCCTGAAAATCTCTCTGAGAACTTTCAAAACTTTCCAATACTTTCAGGACCAGAACTTTCAAAACTTTTGAGAACTTTCAAAACTTTCCAATACTTTCAGGACTCTTTTCTAAGTCCTCTCTTCATTCTTTTATAATTTTCCAAAAGGTACCATGGTTTCTCTTCAAAATATGTCCATATTCGATGTATTTCCCCAAGAGATGCATCCTTTCGTGATAATTTTTAGCCATGGTGGTTATAACAACCTATTAAGCCAATGGGTGCCTCAAAGACCTCTTCAAAATTCATAGAAACTGAATTTACTCGTCCAATAACTGCCACTGGCGCTTAAGTGTGGGGCCTTTGGTGCTTAGGTGCGGCCTTCTCTATTTAACCGGTGCTTAAGTGCAGAATCGGACGCTTAGGCGCCAAAACTCTTTTGCACATTTTTCACCTTTTTGCTCCAAATTTGATCTTTTTTTACTTCTTTAAGCATTTTTCACCCTTTTTACCTGTATCTGCAAGAAGAACATAAAAATACCTTACATTAAAGAGCAATATCTGAAAAATAGATATAAAAATGTGTCTAAAAATACTATATATTTTTGGTGTATCAAAAACATATGTTTTGAAAGGGCTATGGTTTCTACAACATGTTGAGAGTCATATTTGATTCCATGGGAGAGGATGTCATCCATGGGGTTGAGTGCGGATAAATAGGAAAATAAACTTTGTTGGATGCAGAATTGGAAATTTTAAGGTGATAGATTGAAATCCCCAATTTGGTCAAATTGATTGGAAACTTATACAAGATTGTTAGCCCTCAGGTGAGGGAGTTGTGGGAGCTCTAGAGTGGCAACCAGTATCATCTCAGCCTAATCACAAAATTAGGGACCAAACTCTAGATTAATCAATGCACTTTATGCACTTGAAAGAGGGTAAAGAATAGGATTGCTTCTATTTGGCACAAAATAGATTATATATAAATATTTTTTCAAATGATTTTAATTTCTTCACAAACCATATACTCATTGTAAAGGGGAATGATTCTCTCTTAAGTTTAAACTCTTCACCACAAAAACTTTATTTATTTTTCATAAAATTTACTTTTGGAAGTATAGAAATTAGTATAATTAACTTAGTATTTTAGTTATATTTTATTTAACATTCTCTCATTTAATTTAGATTTGAATTTTGTACTTCACTTTTGTAGTTTAAAATTTTAGTTTACATTATAATCTTAAGAAATTATTTATAAGCGTTTCTAACTTCCTTGTGGGATCGATATCTAAGACTCCATTAGAGCCATTTATTACTTGAGCGATACGAATACTTGCGTTATTTTTAGGGGATTTGACAGTTTAATTTTTTTTAAAGGATAAAACTATTTTCACTAAAGTTTTTTTTGTTAGAATTAAATTGTATATTTATTATTGTATTTGTCATTTGTATTTTTTAATATTGAAAATATTTACAAAATTAACACACTAATTCCACCCGCATTATAATTTTGCTAGAGAAGTTGCCGCAACTGGACAAGAAGAAGGACGTGATCGTGAAGACCGAAAGCGTGAGGGGTAGGAAAGGGGCTTCCTCTATTAGATTGGTTGTCTCAGATTCAGGGAATAAATTCCTTGAACCCCTAACTAAGTATGATTATCTCTTTGCCTCTCCGGGGTCTTTTGAATATAATGATTATGATTTCAGCTACGTTTTAACTATATCTAGTGATGATGTAACTGACCATGACCAATTGAACCCTAATCTCGATTCTAGAAATGATCCTCAAATTGTACTTAAGTCTGATGAATTCGTTAACAAAAATGAAAAAGATGTCGACAACACCAATTATGATAGTCCTAGGAGTGAGGAGTCAGTCCTCGAGTGCCAAGGAGCACCACTTGCCATCAACTTAGATTTCTCCGATACAAAAGAAGAGCTAAAAGATTCACCTTCAACGTCACAAGAAAAAGAAGAAGAGATTACATAAGTAAATCGGAGGAGTGGAAACATCTTACCCCCGAGAATGGCTCCAATGGACAAAGGAAAGAAAATAGTTAGTCGTGAAGAACCGCCCCTACCAATAGAAGAAGTACTTATTCCAAATAAAATTGGAGGCACGTATAATGTGAATTATAATGTACTAGCTCATCTTAGGAGGCTGCTAGCAAAATTAAGTATTTACGTCACTATGATCCTGTCAAAGAAGATGAGGGAAGCTTTGGTTACAACCTTGCTTAATCCAGAAATTAGCTTAGCTTAATTGGTCAGTACATCCTCAGATGATGTTTGTTCATTAAAGGAACAACCTAGGGTGACTTTTACCTTCAAAGATATGATGCTTAGTACAGCCGATCTTAACCGATCTCTCTACATTTCTGTCAACATTGACAGATTTTTGCTTTTCAGAGTTTTGGTCGATCAAGGAGCATCACTTAACTTAACAATTCTACAGATGCTATCTTACTTGGACAATGATGCTCAGGAGCTCACTCTCGATAGGATGATGCTAAGAGGAATCATCAAAAAGGAGAAAGAGCTCTTGGATCAATCAAGCTACTAATGAAAGTTGGAGAGCTAGTAACAACCACCAAGTTTGACATCATTGACGCAGAGACCTCTTTCATTGCTTTACTTGGTGGACTATGGCTACACGAGCACGATGTGGTTTCATCTTTACTGCACCACTGTATCAAGTATTTCAAGGAATAACAAGAATATTGCATCAAGGGGGATTTACAACCGTTCTTTGTTCATGAGGTAGGCATAAATGAAGACGCTGCTTACTACACCCCTTCGAAGAAGACTATCTTTTCTAGTGAAGTTGTGACAAATGAGTTGGAAGATGCAGAAGAATGGAAAAGAAGGTACTATGCAACTCTACTTCAATGATCTACTACCATTTCTTCACATTAAGTTGGTAGAGTATTTTAGCCCACACATCCGAGATTGAGGCCAGGGACGTGGGAAAGGAAGAACCAACATGATTTTTGAACGGACAAGGCAGACCATGAGCATCGACACGGAAGAGAGTTCTGATGAAGAAGAGTCTGACTAAGAAACAGTGATGATAAACCAGAAGAAACCATAGTTCAAGATTTCTTTGGAGAAAGTGAATACGAGTCAATTTATGATCAGATTAATTACTACCTACACACCATGTCTCTTACTCCGATTCACCCTCAAAAGATCAAAAGTCTAGAGGTTAAAGAAGTTAGTGGTGCTAGTTTTAAGCCGATCAAGTTCTACCATTCTTTTCCCACTATTAGTTCTGAAATTCAGGTAAATTTGGGAAAGGATTCTAATGAATTAATGGAATTAGAGTTTTGTTACTTTTCTCCTTGTGTTCAAAAATTAATTCAACAAGGATATGTGCCAAAGTAGATGCCGAAAGATAAACTACAAATTTTTGAAAAGTTATAGAATGTTAAAAGTCAAACTCCTAATTTGAAAGAGGGTCTCGAATTTGGTACTGTAGGACCAGTCGCTAATCAGAATTTAGTATGCTTGTTACTAGCGAGTCAGAAGAGGATTTCCTCGATGTAGAGGATGACTCTGAAGATCAGCCGAATGATGATGCTCCACCAGAATTTAAAGAAGAGATCATGTCAACAGTCGATGAATTGAAGGAAGTCAACCTCGGGACCAAGGAGCAGTCTCAACCCACCTTCATAAGTTTGCTACTCAGAAAGTTAATAAAGTTATTGTCAAAATTTAAAGACTATTTTTCTTGGAGCAACGATAAAATGCCAGGATTTTTTGTAGATGTTGCAGTACATAAGCTTAGGGTGAACAAAGACATGACCCCAGTGAAATAAGCTCCAAGAAGAATGTGCCTCGAAATAAAGCAACAAGTCATTTCCAAGGTAAAAAAATTAATAAATGCTAACTTTGTGCCGGAAGAGCAATACCCAACGTGGTTAGCCAATATTGAGCCGGTTAAGAAGAAAAATGGGCAAATTTGTGTGTGTGTTGAGATGTCCCAAAGATGATTTCCCGCTACCAATACCAGAATTAATGTTGGACATCGCTTTAACACATGAAATCTTTTCTTTCATGGATGAATTGTCAGGATATAATCAAATTAATATGGCTCCATAAGATGCAACACATACAGCCTTCAAAACACTGATTGGAACCTTCTGTTACACAATAATATCATTCAGGTTGAAGAATGTCGGAGAAACTTACCAACGAGCTATGATGAAAATCTTTGATGACCTGATCCATAACTAAGTAAAGTGTTATGTGGATGACTTGGTCATTAAAAACAAACAGTGAATAGACCACTTGTATGATTTGAGGATTGTGTTCGAACGATTTTAGCAATATAATCTCAAGATGAATCCCTTAAAGTGTGCATTCGACGTCACCTCTGAGAAATTTTGAGGATTATTTATTCATCATCTGGGAATTGAGATTGACCGAAATAAGATTAAAGCTATCTTAGAAATGCCTTCTCCCAAAACCTTAAAACAACTACTTTTCTTTCAAGGTAAATTGACATATCTAAGGCGCTTTATATAAAATCTCTCACATAGGTGTCAGCCCTTCTCGACATTAACTAAAAAGGACACTAAATTCTTTTGGAAAGAGAAATGTAAGCGGACCTTCGAGGACATTAAGTAGTATTTAATTATACCTCCTATTTTGGCTGCCCCTATCCCAGGAAAACCTTTGATAATTTATATCGTGGCCTTGGACGACTCTCTAGAAGCCTTGCTAGCTCAGGCCAGTGATGAGAATAAGGAAAACGCACCCTACTACTTGAGTTGACGTCTGATATCGATGAAGGTAAAGTATCCTCCTAATGAGAAGCATTGTCTAGCTTTAATTTTTCCACCTAAAAGTTTAGGCATTACATGCTTTCTCGTAAGATCACTCTTATTTAGAAAATTAATCGATTGTAATATTTGATGACCCGACCAACACTTTTCAGACGTTTAGCAAGGTGGTCGATGATTTTATTATAATTTGATATAACTTTCATACCCCTTCAAGCTATCAAGGGACAAATTCTAGCAGATTTTCTCACAACACACCCTCTTCCAACTTGGTTCCCTCTCGACAATGACTTTTCATATGAGTAGATATTGCATGTAGAGCCACACAATACTCAACATTGGGAAATATACTTCGATGGAGCTTCGTCAGCCATAAGAGATAAAGGATCAGGAATAGTTATACTAAGCAAAGCAGGGATTGGTCTAATCTTTGTTACACTAGATTAAGGTATGTTGAGATTCTCTTACCACCTAACAGAGTCGTCTACAAACAATGAAGCAGAATATGAAGCATTAATCATTGGATTAGAGTTGGCAATATTGATGGACATAACAGAAATTTCCATCTATGATGACTCACAACTCATCATTCAAGTCATCGGGCAATACAAGATCTTCAAGCTAAGATTAACAGAATACCATCAATCTACAATGAATTTGCCAGAACAGATACCCAATGTGATATTGTATTGGATTACTCAGGGAGATAACGCCAATGTCGACGCTCTAGCCAAGCTTGGTAAGAAATTAGCGTGTCTGCCAAAAAATTCCATTGACATCACAGTACAAGGACGTCGTGTTTAGTTAAAGATTGACTCGATAATTTGCATAAGCTGAAAAGAAGAAGAGATAGTCATTGTAGTTGCCGAAGTTACTGAAGATTAGTGCAAGCCATTAATTGAATATTTGCAAATAGGATGACTACTATATTATAAGTCAGAAACGTATCATATCACAAGGAGAGGCATGTCGTATGCCTTGGTAGGTGATGTTCTCTATAAAAGGTCATTTGACTAGATGTGGTTGTGATGTCTATAGCAGGGTAGAAGCACATCATATCATCGAAGAAGTACACACTAGATGGTGTTGTTCTTACTAGTTAGGGCCAAAAATTAAGATAAAAATTAAAAGACTCAGGTATTATTGGTCAGCAATGATAATGGATTGCTTGGACACAACCAGAAAGTGTCACTTATGTCAAGTGCATGGAGTGGTCTTGCACCAACCTTCAAATGTGCTACACCCAACTGTCACCTCGTGGCCATTTGAGTGTTGGGGCACAAACATAGTGGGTTCGATAGACCCACCATCTTCAAAAGGACACCAGTTTATTCTCTTAGCTACAAATTACTTCTCCAAATGGGCAGAGGCAATGCCGTTATGAGAGCTTACAACGCACTGATATGGCTAAAATATGTTCAATTTTTCATATATTTTTAATGTCTATATTTGGTGATTTTAAATGATATTGCACTTTAAAGGAAGGTATTTTGTTCATTTTTGATTTGAGGTTCAAGAAATGGAGTCTTGGAGAAAAAGAAGCAAAAACGAGCAAGAAAGAAAATTCTGTCATGACACATTTCAATATGTCTTTCTATGCTTAATCTCTTTTACATTTCTCATATATTTTTGAATGAAAGAAATTACTTTGAATGAAACTACACTTTAAAGGAAGGTTTTTCTTATGCTTATTTTGTAGGTCTATCTGTTAGGAATGCAACGCAACTGAAACGTGGCAAAACAGAGCTAAAATGGAGCCAAAAAAAGCAAAATGGTGGAGCTACACAGGGTGGGCGCCGATGGCGCTAGAGTGCAGAGAGCAGTGTGAAAATGGCACTGACGTTGCTAAAACTGGCACAAAAAGTGCCCGAGACTGTTTGGACGTGATGTTGGGCATATTTGTAGAAGATTCAATTTATTAGGACACATTTTGGAAGGTTGCTTAAGGCATCTCTAAGGAAATTCATCCCTACACTATAATAGAGTGCTTTTTTGTCAAAAAAAATTTGTGTTTGTGAGTGAAAAAAAGTGGAGAATGTTTATAGATCTTAGAATATAAGTAGAAATGTGAATTTCTACCTTTTTTGGAGAGATTAGTGAGGGGATTTTGAGAGAATCTGTAAAGGAATGTTATAGCATTGTATTGATCAACGAGAGACTTTGTGTGAGAGATTTTCATCTTTCTTTCAAGGGAAAAAGCTAAGTATTTTGTTATTCATTATCTTATGATTTTTTAAACACTTAATCTAGTGGATTTGCTTTGATTAAATGAATGAAGTTTTCCATTATGTTTTCTTCTTGCTTTGTGATGTGTTTTTCTTACTCTTTCTTCTTTTTAGGAAATAGTAGTTATTAGAAAATAGTGGCATGCGAGAATTATGCCATTATTTTTCTTTTACTTTTCCTTTGCAATGAGTAAGATTCATGTTTAGTATTTTGGGATGCATGCTAGAAGAAGTTTTTATTATAATATGATGGTTTTTACTTGAACTTCATTTACATTGCAATTTAAGCCTAATGTAATGCTAAAATTTGTTGTAACTTCATTGTAATTATATTAAGACCCGAGAGGGCAGTGTAATTCTCAAAAAAGTGGAACCACATTCAAATTCTATGGATGGTGAAGTTCTTGGCGGTTAGAAGCAAATAAATTGGGAAATATACTTAGATGGGCAAATAATTGGAGATTCTAGGGTGACAGACTAAAATCCCCAATTTGGTCCTATTGTTTGGAAACTAAAGCGAGAGTTAGCCTTCAGGTGAAGGGAAGTGGGAGCTCTAGAGTGATAGCCAATATCCTCCCATCCTAACCACGAATTTAGAGACTAAACCTAGGATTAGCTAATGATCTTTATAGCACTCAGAAGAGGGTAAATAATAAGATTGCTCCTATTTGGATTATATAATATTTAATTCATCTCATTCCTTTACATTATTCAATTCACTATATAAGAATAGTAGTTTTTTAACATCTCTAAATTCTTTAAACTAATTCATCCAAAAAGGGGTTATCTTTAGAATTAACATTTGCATTAAGGAATAGTTATTATCATTACATTTAACATTTGCATTTAGGAGTATTTGCTAAATAAAACATAATTTTAATCGACACTCTAATCTAAGGTCTAATAGTAAGAGACTAGAACTTTGACTAAGGATCTCTTTCCTTGCTTCCTTGTGCGATCGATAAACTGGACTCCATTAGAGCCTTCTATTACTTGAGCAATACGTATACTTGCGTTTATAGCATTGCGACTATATATAATATATAAAATTAATTAAAAAAAATAAAGTCCACCTCAAGTTTTTGGCACCGTTGTCGGGGATTAAAATCTTTAAGTAGTGGTGTCAACTTCATGAGGCATAGTATATTAAAAAGTCGCATCAAGTTTTTGGCATCATTGCGGGGAAACTTCGGTAAGAACTTTAAGAGAATTTTAGTTGAAGTAATTAGGCTTAGACTTGGAAAAATTCTAGTGTCATAACTAGTGTCATAAAAAAAAAATTCTAGTGTCATAAAAACTATTTTAGTGAAAAATAAAGTGTTTGTGAAAATGTTTTGTTATGTTGATTATATTTTTTTATTTTGTTTGTTTAATTTTTAATGTATTATTTGTTGTGTTGTGTATACAAAATAAAGTATCTGTAGTACTTGTGCCTTATGATCCTGAGTTAGAAAAAAGAAAAAAAATCATAAAATAGAAAGGACTTGGAAAACTAGAAATGGAAATGGAAAAAATTCAAAATTATAACTTGGAAAACCATCATAAATCATTGAGAGATTATGTATATCCTATGATAGTTGAAATTCACTCAAGTATACAAACCCTTATTGTAGAAGCTGACTCATTTGAACTAAATCCTAAGATTATCCAACTGGTGCAGGATAATCAGTTTGGGGAAACTCCTTCGGAGGATCCTTATTTATGCTTATCAAGTTTTCTAGAACTTTGTGCTACATTTCGTTATAAGGGCATGTTAGACAATGCTGTTAGACTAAGGCTTTTTCCTTTCTCACTAAGGGATAAGGCTAAAATGTGGTTATACTCATTAGCACCTGACTCTATTAAAAATTAGGAGGAGTTAACTCAGAAATTTCTAGCTAAGTATTTTTCACCTTCAAGGACTACTAAACTTAGAAACGATATTATCTCATTTTGTCAGTATAAAGATGAATCAATATACGAAGCCTGAGAAAAATTTAAGGAACTCCTAAGAAAGTGTCCACACCATGTTTTGATCGATTGGTTAATCATTCAAACTTTTGACAATAGGTTAGTAGGATCCTTTAGTTCTAAAATTAACGCTACCGTTGGTGGAACATTAATTTCAAAATAATTTGATGAAACATATGCGTTAATTAAATTAATGCCTACAAATGAATTTCAATGGCCCTCTATTAGGGTAAATCCTGAAAAGGTTGCCAGAGTTCATGATATAGATGCGATTGTAATTCTCGCATCTCAGGTTGCTACAATATCAAGGAAGTTGGACCAATTTGGAATGAACCAGCCTCAATTTACTCCAGTAAGTGAGGATAGTTCATTATGGCATATGATTGATTCTAACTTATCATATGAGACTTTAAATACCATAAACAACTCGTATTATAACTTTTATAACCTAGGTTGCAAGAAATATCTTAATTTTAACCGGAATCACACTACTTGGGGTGAAAAACAACAATGGAAAAATAATCATGCAAATCCTAATGGAAGTTGGAATAAATAGGGGAACACAAATTATAGACCTTCATATTCACTGGACTCTAACATTGATTGACAATTTTAGGATAAGAGGATGTTTATAGAAGATGTAGTATTGCAAACGGGAAACTAGTTACAAAGTCAAAATGCTGCGATTAGAAACATAAAGGATCAACTGGGACAAATTGCTAATTTACTTAGCAATATAGCCCAAGGAACACTTTGTAGCAACATTGAGGTCAACCCTAAAGAGAAAAATAATGAACAGGTAGAAGCTGTCCAATTAAGAAGTGGAAGACAGATAGAGGATGTCGTCAGAAAGAGAAAGAAATTGTGAGAGAAACAAAGGAAACTAGAAGACCTGAAGAACATGTTTCTAAGGGTCCAAAAAATTAATATCTCCAACTAAAATCAATTTAGAAAGACCACCACCTCCATTACCTCAAAGACTTAGACATCAAGAGTTGGATAAAAAATTTTCAAAGTTCATGAAAGTACTTAAAGAGTTAACGATAAATATTCTTTTCGCTAAAGCTTTGGAATAGAAATCAAGTTATGCAAAGTTTATGAAGGAGATATTAAATAAGAAAATAAAATTTGGGGATTACGATACAGTTGCACTAATTGAGAGTGCAGTGCTATACTTCAGAAAAAGCTTCCTCATAAACTTAAGGATCCTTATAGCTTTACAATTTCTTACGCAATTGGAGAAAGATTATGTGGATTAGCTTTATGCAATTTAGGAGCGAGCGTTAATGTGATGTCTCTATCTATATTTAGAAGGTTAGGTTTAGCCGATATTTCTCCCACTACTATACACTTTTAGTTAGTTGATCGATCTATCATTTATCCAGAAGGGATTATAGAAGATGTGCTTGTTAAAGTGGATAAATTTATCTTTTCTATGGACTTTATTTTATTAGATATGGATGAAGATAAACAGGGAGATAAAGAAAATTCCATTATTTTGGGGAGACCTTTTCTTATTATGGGACAAGCTATGAGAGATGTACAAAAAGGAGAGTTGACTATGAATATTAATGACCAGGAAGCCACTTTTGATGTGTTAAAGACTGAAATATCTAGCTAAGAGAAAAGATGATGATTGTATTTGGATGAATGAAATTAATTATCTAAGTAAAGACCATTTTCAAAAAAGTTTTGAGAGTAAGTTAATAGATGAGATCAAAATGAACTTTTACGATGAGTCTAAAATGTTGTTTAAAGAAGACTGTATGTATGTTTAGGAGAGGTGCGATATGATGGACGTTACCGAAAATAGTAAACTTTTAATTCCTTCTGTTGAAAAATCTCATGAACTTAAAATGAATATACCAAATACAATTTTAAAGCATACCTGTTTAGAGAATTCATCTACATCACCAGTCTTTGTATCTTCATATTCGACTCATTCACATGATGAACTTGAATTGAATGACGAAATTAGTAAAATATCTCCTATGAAAGAGTTGTTCAAAATCACTGAATGACATATTTTGTGGTATAAAGACAAAATGAATGAGATTCTGATGTTGGGGCAAATTATTAATGCAATTAACAGTTACCCCCAAAGATTTTACCTAATGACCTTGAGATAAACCCTAAGCAGATGAATGATAAGCAATATAAAGTTATCAAACAAATATTTAGAAGAGAATTTGAAGATATGTTTCAAAAGAACTTTGAGTTGAGAGATGAGGATATAGAGATTGAAAGACCAATGGAAGAATTTCCTAAGGAATTAGAAAAAACTATTTCCTCAACTAAAATAAATATAAAAAGACCACCTCCACCATTTACTCAGTACCAAGAGGAAGAATTAGAAGATAAATTGAAATAAAAGAGTAATCTAGTAGAATTTGATCATGAATCTGAATTATCTAAAGAGAATCTTATCCAAAATTTGGGAGATCTTGAATTATCTTATAGAGATTCATTTCTTATAAATTTTAAGAATGAAATTAATATGAAAATTGAGAAAATTAATAGAAGAATATTGGATCTAGAAGGAGATATGAGGAATAATGCTATGAATCAATCTGAAAAGGAAGAGCTTAAAGAAAAATTTTAATTTAAGGACTTTGTAGGAATCCCTGTATCTGGAAAGGATTGGGCAATTGATCAAGGATTACTTAATTGGAATTTTGATCCAGGTGGAATCATTTGCCAGGCTAGCAATGTTAAAGCAAGCGCTTTATAGGAGGCAACCCATAGTTATCAGTGTTGTTTGATTTAGTATGCTTAAGAGTCATGATTATTAGTGTTGTATTATGTTTTCTTTAGTGTCTTTAGTGTGGATTGATTGATGATTGGTGGATGTTTAGATTGTTAGTGCTTTGATTTGTTCTTTATTTGTGTCATGATGGAGATGATTCCTTAACTTCTTATTATGGCTAAACTTGGTTAATCTCTTGTAGTAGTTGGATTGACGAGTCCACTATGACTCGGGTCTCACCCGAACTTAAGTTTTATAAGAGACATCTTGTATTTTAATAGTGACAGTTCCATCTCATATTTGTTACTTCCCTTTTTTTACTTTTTTTTCATTTGATAGGAGTCATAAACCTATTTAATGAATAACATGTGGATGATCTTACACTATCCTTATAACTGTTAGAGGTGCTTAATTAAAAGGAGCCAATATATCAGGGGTAATCTTATATTTGGGATTAACTCTATAAAATAATTTAAAATGTACCTTATTTATTTGTGTAGTGATTTCGTTAGAAATTGGAAGTAAGTTAGTGAGAAGCGATGAGATGAAGGAAGAATTGACCTCATTTATCTAGTTTGTTTGTTTGTGTTTCCGTTACAATTTTATAAGACTTGAAGAACATTTTTTATATTCCAATGCTCATACATGTTATGCTAGTTAGACTTTTGTTTAGTTAATTTCCTTCTTGCATGTTTAGTTTAGATTGACTTTCTGCTACATGTTTTCTATCCTGATAAATAATTGTAGATGTTTTTGATAGAAATTTGTGGTAGATAGAATTTTTAAACAGTTTTCCTTCCTACTTATAATTTCTTCCCTAAATGCTATACATGTTAAAAATCAAGTTTGAGGGTAGGAAGAAAAACAAAATTTTAATGTTAGTATACTTCCTTTTAATTTAATATTATTGCAAGCATATTTTAGGCTAGATTTACTTTCTCCTACAGTCATTCTATCATGATTATGCATGTATATGAATTTGATAGGATGTTGTAGTAGTTAGTAGATTCAACTTTTACTATTTTTTTCTGCTACATTTTATGGAATTAATTGCAACATATTTTAAAATTTAAGTTTGGGGGGAAGAAATTTTTTTTAAGAACTTAACTTTATTTGTCCTCAATAGCCCGTATTTAATTTGATATTACTTTTAGAATAACTTGTGGTATGTGGTGTTATCTTTAGGTTGCTATAACTTTGATTTTGGGAATGTTAGAAAAATAACTTAGTTGAAATCCTATGTGAAGAAACTATTCTAGAGTTAAGTTATTTTGTAGGAAATATTGGGAAATGATTTTGCTATTTATGGTAGAAAGGAGTTGAATATTTGAAAAACTATGATTCTTATATTTATACTTATTGAGAATTGAGCCTTTATTAAAATTTTTTTGTTAACTAGTACTTACACTTTTAAAAAGTGAGGAAAAGTTTTTGAGTTTTGGACTTTACAAAGAGGATAGTGAAATTCAAAATTACTAAAGGCTTATCTAGATATAGTAATCCTCACATAAAAGAAAAGAAAAAAAAAGAATAAGGATTAAAATGATCTTGAAAGGAAAAGGAAAGAAAGGATTGAAAAACAATCCATAAAGAAAAAAGAAAAAGAAAAGTCAAAAGAAAATAGGTGAATAATTGGTTTCACTTGAATCTTTTTAAATGAAAAGACTTAAAAACAATCCTAAGCTTATTCTTATTTCAAAAAAAAGGGTATTAGAAAAGTTATTATAGATAAGGTGCTTAAATTCTATTTTTATACTTTTAATGAATCTTTAGTTTGATAAGTTTCAGTAACTTTTGAAGTAAATAAAAAATCAGGATTCCTAAGTTGAATATGCGATATTCTTACACTCTAGGCCTAGGTTGATTTGCTAAAATTTCTCTTAAATTAAACTATAACATTTTCTTAGACAAAATTATAGGAAACTCTACTGAAATCCACTACCTCAAATCAATAAATTTAAGTTTTAAAACTATAGTGTTACATGAGGAAAAGTAACAATTAAGTTTAAGGGATTTTGATATGACTAAAATATGTTAAATTTTTCATATACTTTTAATGTCTATATTTGGTTATTTTCAATAATATTACACTTTAAAGGAAGGTAATTTGTATATTTTTGGTTTCAAGTACTAGAAATGGAGTTTTGGAGAAAAAGAAGCAAAAACAGTGCAATTTAGATCAAAAACGAGCAAGAAAGATAATTCTGTTCTGACACATTTCGATATGTCTTTCTATGCTTAATCTCTTTTACATTTCTCACATAGTTTGGAATGAAATTACACTTTGAAGGAAAGTTTTTCTTTTATTTATTTTCTAGGTATATTTGTTAGGAACGCAACGCAACTGAAATGGGGCGAAACGGAGCCAAACGAAGCAAAATTATAGAGTTGCGCAAAGTGGGAGTTCATGGCGCCAGAACCGATGCCAACACACTAGAGTGTAGAGAGCAATGTGAAATGGCACCGAAGACTCCCAGAATGGCGCCAATAGCACCCGAGACAGTTTGGATGCGATGTTGGGTGAGTTTCTAGAAGGTTCAATGTGTTTGGACGCTTTTTTGAAGGTTGTTTGAGGCATCTTTTAGGAAATTTATTCCTACACTATAATAGAGTGCTTTTATATCAGAAAAAGTGGTGTGTGTGAGTGGAAAAATGTGAAGAATGTTTAGATATCTTAGAATAGTAGAAATGTAGATTTCTACCCTTTTTGGAGAGATTGGTGAGGGGATTTTGAGAGAATCTGTAAGGGAATGTGCTAGCATTGCATGGATCAGCGGGAGACTTTGGCGGGAGACTTTGTGAGACTTTGTGGGAGAGATTTTCATCTTTCTTTCAAGGGGAAAAAGCTAAGTATTGTGTCATTCATTTTATTATGATTTTTTAAACACTTATCCAATGGATTTGCTTTGTTGAAATGAAGTTTTCTGTTGTGTTTTCTTCTTACTTTGTGATGTGTTTTTCTTACTTTTTATTCTTATTAGAAAATAGTGGCATGAGAGAATTATACCATTGTTTTTCTTGTACTTTTCTTTTGCAATGAGTATGATGTTTAGGATTTTGGGATGCATGATAAAGGATGTTTTAATTATAAAGGTGATGGTTTTTACTTGCACTTCATTTATATTACAATAAAGGTCTGTTGTAGTGTTAAAATTTGTTGTAATTACATTAAAACTCGAGAGGGCGGTGTAATTCTCAACAAAGTGGAACCACATTCAAATTCCATGGATGGTTAAGTTCTTGGAGGTTGGATGCAAATAAATAAGAAAATATACTGTGATGGGCAAAGAATTGGAGATTCTAGGGTGACAGACTAAAATCCTCAATTTGGTCCTAGTGTTTAGGAACTAAAGCGAGAGTTAGCATTCAAGCAAAGTGAAGTGAGATCTCTGGAGTGAGAGCCAGTATCCTCCCAGTCTAACCACAGATTTAAGGACTAAACCTAGGATTAGCCAATTTTCTTTATAGCACTCGGAAGAGGGTAAAGAATAGGATTGTTCCTATTTGTCACATACAATATTTAATGCATCTCATTCCCTTACATTATCCAATTCACTACATAAGAATAGTAGTTTTTTAACATCTCAAAATTCTCCAAACTAATTCATCAAAAAATGGGTTATCTTTAGAATTAACAATTGCATTAAGGAATAGTTATTATCATTACATTTAACATTTGCATTTAGGAGTAGTTTCTAGATAAAACACCATTTTAATCGACATTCCAATCTAAGGCCTGATAGTGGTAGACTAGAACTTTGACTAAGGACCTCTTACCTCGCTTCCCTGTGGGATCGATAAACAGAACTTCATTGGAGCCTTGTATTACTTGAGCGATACATATACTTGCGTTTATATCATTGTGACTACATAGAATATATAAAATTAATCAAAAAAGAAATAAAGTTTGCCTCAAGTTTTTGGCGTTGTTGTCGGGGATTAAAATCTTCAAGCAGTGGTGTCAACTTCATGAAGCATAACATATAAAAGAAGCATAACATATAAAAAACATATAAAAAAGTCGCATCATGCACCATGTTTTTTAGTTCTTCAAGAGTCAAATTTTCTAACATTTTGATGTTCCTTGCAGATTTATTTCTGACAATGGGTCAGCCTTCAAGTGCACCAAAATCAACAATTTTTTCAAGCAACATGGAATAGATTGGAGATACTCTACCATTTATTACCCCAAAGTGAACTGTCTGGCCAAGGCCTACAATAAGACACTCGTGTAGATTTTAAAGAATTCATTGGAGGAAAATAAGAACGGATAGTATAAGATGTTGATAGAAGCTTTGTGGTCCTACCAGACGACATTCAGAACGCCTACTCAATGTATGTCGTATTCATTCGTGTATGGGTCTGAAGCCATAGTCCCACTAGAAGTTCAGATACTGTCTCTTAGAGTCACCGTCACAAACCAGATTACAGTTGAAGACAACGCCATGCTTAGACTTGAAGAGTCAGAAAGCCTCAAATGGAAATGGTTAGAAGCACAGCAAAATTTGGAGCTCTAGCATGCAAAGATGGTTCGAGTCCACGATAAATTATTCCAGCCGAGGAAATTCAATGTTTGTGAACTTGAGCTCATCCTCAGGAAGCCTATCCTTGTACACCGCAGGATAGGTGAAAATTTTGAGCCAACCTGGGAGGGACCATTTGTCGTGAAGAAAGTCTTTTAAGGAGAATTTTACTAGTTAATGGATTTCCAGAGCAAAAGACCCATGTTATTAGTCAACATGCTATATTTGAAGAAATATTATATGACTTAATGTTCTCCAAGATGAACTTTAAAAGTGTTACTCGTTCTAAGGGTGTTTATTTGGCCATTGTCTATGAATTGGTCCAGAATTTTGTAACAAAATTAATCTTAATTAAATAAAAATTTTTGAATTTAGCAAATCTAAACCTTCTTTTTTGAATTTCAAAATTTCTCTAAATTAAATCTAATAAAATTCTTGCACGTGTAAAATTTAAAATCCACTGATTAATGGTTTGCTATTATTCTTGTTCATTTTGGAATTTCAATGTGCTAACGTTCTCCTATCTTTTGCAGAAAAATGTCATGTTAGAGGCTAATCTTTACTTTTAAAGATAGCTTAAGACTTGTACTAAATTTAGAAAAGGCATCCTAGGGCGGCGTGGTGAGTTTTGACTTAGACTATGGTCAAGTTAACGTAGACTATGAAGGCCCCCCGATGAACGTTGTCAGTCACCGTAAGGCAGAAGGACTACTGTCAGTACTCAGAATCAGTTTCAAGTAAGACTCACCACTGAAGAGGAAGAAAGCCAAAGAAATACAGTACCAGGTTGGAGGGTCTAGTCAGTGCCAATGAAGAAAGGGTTCTGGATGCACCTTTGATGAGGATGTAACATAGAAATGCCAACTGATGGAAACACAAAGCTTTGCTTTGTTTGAAGAAGCGACATGTCCAAGAAGCTACTGTAGAATTAGGTTTGATTCATGAAGAGGAAGTTTAAGACCCAAATCTAAAAGGGATTTCTATTAGCCCTCCGGTCTCGGAGGAGACAACTTTTGTCACAAAGTACACACCATCGAAGGCCCTCGAGGAACTTGATGTGTAATGTTGAAATACCCTACCCATCATGGTCGACAGGACCATTTACAGAGTGCTCAGAATTTAATATCCTCCATCTGGAGCATTACAAAAAATTTGAGGAGTATACACTGCAAACATGAGGCTCAGGAATGTTGAGCACCCAAATGTTGAGTCATACATTCCAAAATTTTTAGATTATGGACCATCTTGGATTATTTCAGAGATACATTCAGAGGTGCAGCCCAAACTATTGCAGATGATACTCAGAGTTGAGCTTGAGAAAATAGGCCAGGTACAAAAGCAAGAGTTCAAATACTATGAAGAAATCCAGGGAAATGTGTCGATAACCTAGAAGGACTGGAGCTTCACACGGATGTGTTCTCTGAAAAAGATGAAAGGAGACTTTTGGATGGTGTTTTCAATCTAAGAGACAGAGGCTTAGCCGAACTGCTAAAGAAGAAGACATATGCTGAACCACAGAAATGTATACATGGGAAAGACATAATTATTATCTAGTGCAGATGTTGCTATAATTTTGTTAAAGACATGCAAGGGAACCCCACAAATATTTTAGGATACGACGAGGTGGATCCCCTATCATCTATGATTATATTAATGATCAAGAGAAAGGTTAAGTGTGGTATACTGATAGTAAATTGCATTTCAAATAGTTGCATAATCAGCATCTACAAGGAGGGAGACAACAGTCTGCCCCACATAGATCATCATGATTTTGTCAGGTCATTATGCACAGTATCTTTCATGAGCATGAGCAAAATCTTATTTCAAAAATAAATTGACATTGTTGGCCCTGAAGAGTTTAGATGATGTATTGAGACTCCACTACCGGTTGGTTCAGTGCTAAGCTTGAAAGGAATGGGGCAAATTTAGCAAAGCGTTGCATTCCTGGATTTCCGTGATGCAGGGTTTCCATCACACTGAGAAGAATGGATGACAGCAAGGTGTCATACGGATTCCGACCAGACCTGAAATTGGAGGAGCTACAGCCGTACGAGCTATGAGATAACTATACCTCTAAGTGCACACAAAAGGAACTCTTGTCTTGAAGCGTGGCATAGAAGGTTAGCTTGATCACTAGCTTACCCCATGAGATGAATAGTCAGACAGACAGACATACAGATAGTCAATTGTCACCTTTTTGTACTATGTCAGAATAACATATATGATATGATGTTTTAGATGTACTCAGCATGTTGCCTTTTGATATTTTTAGCATGATCAGTTGTACTACATATTTGAAGCAAAATTAATAAAGTGTCTTTCAAGATTTTAGCATATTTGTTGAATTGCCTTTTTTGAGCTATTGATGAAAGGCCGCATGACCACGTTTTGGTCCCAAACTATAGCAAACAAAGAACGATACAAAAAAAGTTGAAGAATAAAATTAAAATTCAAAATTGAAA
The DNA here is from genome assembly GCF_001263595.1 of Phalaenopsis equestris. NCBI lineage: Eukaryota > Viridiplantae > Streptophyta > Magnoliopsida > Asparagales > Orchidaceae > Phalaenopsis > Phalaenopsis equestris. The sequence continues at coordinate 961,876 of NW_018164798.1, read as the reverse complement.
AATTAAGCGATGAAAATAAATTTTGAAAAGATACCCTGATAATAAAAATGTTGATAAAGACAAAAAGAAAAGAATGATAAAAATGATAAACCAGATTGTCTCAAATTCGAGGTTCCACATTGTGCACTTTCATAGCACGAATTCTATCATATACACAAATTTCTTCATCTTCCCCACAGAGTTTCAAACTCTTCATGAAATCTCACAGATCTTTCCACACCATTATCAATCTTCACATTCCACATATTAGTTAACTCAACACCACAAATTCTCTACACTCTTCTCACAATGTTCTTAGGGTCAGTACTTAAATTCTGATTCCCTTTCCGCTACCTCTTGAGTTGGATGTGAGTCCTTGAGCTTTCCTTCCTAATGTAGTGTTATATTTTTTATCAGCCCATGAGTAAGATGTGAGTCCTTGTGCTTTCCTTCTCAATCTAGTCTTTCCGCTACCTCTTGGGTTAGATGTGAGTCCTTGAGCTTTCCTTCCCAATGCAGTGATATATTTCTGATCAACTCTTGAGTTGGATGTAATTCCTTGCACTTTACTTCTCAATCTAGTATTTTTGCTACCTCTTGGGTTGGATGTCCTTATGCTTTCCTTCCCAATGTAGTGATATATTTCTGATCAGCTCTTTAGTTTGATGTGATTCCTTATGCTTTCCTTCTTAATTTCGTACTTCTACTACCTCTTGGGTTGGATGTGAGTCCCTGAGCTTTCCTTTCCAATTTAGTGAAATATTTTTTATCAGCTAATGAGTTGGATGTGAGTCCTTATGCTTTCCTTCCCAATGTAGTGATATATTTTCGATCAGCTCTTAAGTTGGATGTGAGTCCTTATGCTTTCCTTCTCAATCTAGTTTTTCCACTACCTCTTGGATTGGATATGAGTACCTGAGCTTTCCTTTCCAATGTAGCTCATCACCTCTTAGGTTGGATGTGAGTCCTTGTTCTTTCCTTCCTAATGTGACCAAATATCTTTAATATAGGCTTAAGATCACTTTAAATGGAGCACAACACCCTATTCTCATCTTTCAAGCTCAACTTAAGACCACCTTAAATGGAGCACAGTATCGTCGATATTTTTTGAGTTTGATGTGGTTCCTTGTGCATTCCATCTCGATCTGATCTCTTCACATATTTTCACCTTCCATAAATTAATTTTTCACTAAATCAAAATTAAAATCAAAATCAAAATTGAAATTTAAAATTAAAGCATTGAAATTGAATTGAATTTTATCTAGGGTAGTTAGTTTCCCTAATAGTTATATTTGTAAATCCGTTCTGTAGCCCCTCACTTGAGTTAATAAGCACAAATTGCCTTATAAATTTCAAGTTCACACTTGAAATTAACATCTTGAAGGTACATCTGCCAATACCCAACGAGAGTCCCAGTATACTGCACAGTATAAACCTTGACCACATTTTCTCTCTCTTCTTCTCCGAGCCTGTCGGCTTAGGCAGTTGTGTTGGTTTGTTGTTCTCTTCTTCTTCTTCGAGCCTCTCTAGCACACCACACCTATTAGGGGTCCATTTGTTGACCTTATTTTTGTTGAGGTCTAGTTTTTCTTTCTTAGGAGCCTAGGATCTAGCAATAGAAGTTTCCTCTTGACTATTTCTAAAGGACTAGTGATGTTGCCCTCACCAATAGAAATTCCAAACTCTTATTTGTTCATCTTAAAGTTCCACATGTTGGTTCTAACCTCTAGCAATTATTAGGTGGAGCCAATATGGGAGAGTTGTAGAGTGGTTCCCCATAGGACTGTCTGACCTTAGGTTTAACCCACCTTGGGTGATGTGGCTTGGTCTAGTACACACTTGCACTTCACGCATCCACTTGCAACCTTAAACCCTAACCTACACATGTTTAGTTTGGTTCCCATCCCTCTTTGGAGCAAGGGAGGAAGGTTCCCACTGAAACCTCCATCATTTGAGCCCTCTGTCATAGAGCTAGACCAAGCCCGCACCACCTATTGGAGATTTTGTACTTCGACCATTCATTAGATCAAACCAACACTTCCGGGAGGTTCGCTAGAATCCACCAAAGCTTTTGCAAGCATCCAATTGAGGATACATCTCTTGGACTAAGGTATGGACCACTTTCCCCCAAATTGAGCTTGGTTTGGGCTTTTGTGAAGAAAATCTTACTTTCATTCATAATTAATCGTATAGATATGTTTGTCTCGGTTAGATGCACGTGTAGGAACAAACCGCACTTAATTTCGTTGAGTATCGAGTGAGAATGAAGCGATTTTGTGTGAAAAGCTCTCAGTTTAGGCTGATCGGGGACAAAGAGCGGATCTCATCCGTTTAGCGTTGTATTGATCCTATGGACGAGACGGCATCAGACGAAGGAAAGGTGCATGAACATAGGATGCATGGCAGCTGAGTCAGCTAGTAGAGTCAAACCATAACATGATGAGTGGAGCTTTGAATGATACGAGGATTGCGTGGCGGCTGAGCGGGATAAATAGAAAAATAGGGACTTAGGATTTATTTAATTCCGAAAACTTAGAAAATCCATATGATTGCATAGAAAAATCATAAAAATTAAAGAAAAATACCTTGTTGCTCAGTGAACAAAGGAGAATAATGTGGAATAAAAATTAAAATTATTTGACTTAAATTTTATTTTTATTTAATTAAATACTTTTTGTAATCTTTTAATTTTAATTGAATAAATTATAAGCGCCATGTCTTTATATTTTGACGGTTTAAACTTCCTGTCCTTAGGCGTGTCCTCTGATTTTTCCAAAGTCAGACAACACCTCTAAGTTTAGAAACCCTAATTTTTAAAATAAATCACCTCTATTTAATTAAATACATTATAAAAATTAAAATTTTAATCAAAATAATACAAAGCTTATTTTGGTAGGTTCACTATGACCAGAGAACTAGAAAAAAATATAAATCAAGTTTTGATATTTATGTAAATTACTATAGTTAATTAAATCCTAAAAAATCACTAAAATTAAAAGAAATAAAATAATATTAAAAAATCATAAAGAATCCTTTCACACTATAAAAGTAGTCATATTAACTCTCTGTAAAATTTTAAATTATTTTGAATTAATTTACCCACTAAACTTTATTTTCTGAGCTAAATTTGATATTTACATTAAAATAATTATATAAATTAATTAAAAAGTCAAAAAAAAATATAAAAAGTGATTTTTTGAGTTCCTTGTGCTCAGAGGCATCTAAGAAAATTAAAATTGAAATTAAAATAAACATTTGATTTTTAAGGTATATTTTAAATTTAAAATAATTAAAATAATTGAAAAATAATAAAAATCACTAAAATTAAGAAATGCACCAAAATTTTACAATTGGTTTTCTAATCACTTGGGAGTAATTAAAATATTTTTCTCTAATTTCCTAAGAAAAGGTATAAATTTTTAAAGGCTTAAAAAATGAATTTTCCATAATTTTGCACTAAAATAATTACAATAAATAAAATATAAATCATAAAAATATGGAATTTGTTTATTTGGGTTCCTTGGACATAGAGAGATTTAATAAAAATATAAAAGTTAATTTTCAACTTAAATAGTATTTTATATTTAATTAATACTCAAAATCATTAAATAAATCTAATAATTAAAATAAATCTCTAGAAATCATGAAAATATGTCATGGTGGACCTTTGGTCTAGGCGAACCTACAATAATTTTTCTTAAGTAAAGATAATTTTTTTATTAATTAAATGAATTGATAATTTTTTGACTAATTAAATGAATTGACCCTGAAAAATCCTTATTTTTGAATAAAATAATTATTTAAATTAAATTAAATTTTGAAAAAAATAACATTTTCTCCTCCAATATTTTATTTATTTGACCCATGAGTGGGGCTATAAAAATTTCAAAGTCATTTGAGTTATATTTGAAGTGGGGAACCCTAAGGGCAATTTCAATTTTTATGCCTTAATTAAATTTTATGATTGATTAAAAGGGTAAATGGGTAATTTTGATCATAACGAACTCTTTTAGATGATTGAAACATAAGGGATTAAATGGTGGAAACCAATGTATCACTTTTCTACAATAAAAGTATGATTGTAATTTCCCTCAATTATTATAATTTGAGAGTTAATTAAATTAAATGATTCTAAGGTGAGGCGTTAGATCGTGGAAGATGATAATTCACTAATTCAAAACCCCTAGTTAATGTTTGAGTGATATAATCATTTACAAGGATTAAAAATATCATATAATTTAACATCCCTAAAAAGTCCTGAACTTATCCACACATAAGTCTTAAGGAATTAGTAGAGAAGTAGGTTTAATTTGAAGTTGTTTAATGAGGTTTTGGAAAGAGACATAACTAATTATGAACAGTTTGCTAACACTACAAACCCAGCCTTAATTGTGGGCATAAAAGTCCTAATAACCTAATCTTACCCTCAAGGATACTTATTTATATAACTCTTATGAAACGTTAAATGATTAATTGAGTACCCTTCTCATGAAATGATTAAAACATCAAGTTCACTGAGCATAGGGTATTTTGATCAATCAAACCTTAGGTTTAATTTGAATGATTATCTGAAGAATATAATAAATTCAAATGAACTCGAATGTTTCCAAAGATTCTAAAGGTTGCTTGGGATCATGCTCCGAACACCTTTATGACCTTTTGGATATTTTGAAGGACAAATGAACCTATTATACTTTGTTCAAGAAAATCATCCAATTAAACTTCTAAGAAACTATTAGGTTGCTACACAAAATTCAGTAGGGGTAGCTTGAACCATCTTCCTTGTTTTCCTTTCTTGCCATTTTATTTAAATTTCTGCTAAATTATATATGTTGCAAAAGATAATCTTTCAGTGGCAGCAGCTAGAAGATGGTAGACACGCTTTTACAGTTTTATTTAATTCCTATCATTTTACTTACTACAATTTCCTCTTGTTTTAAAAATTTACACATGCTTAGTTGTAGATTTACTTCACCTGCAAAATAAAAAAAATGACTTTTCAGAACCAATCAACATCTTTTCAATATTAAAAAGAATTTTCAGAACCAAAACAAAAACAACAATTTTATAACACATCTTTTTAAATTTATAGGAGTCCCTCGGATGAGGTAACCCACGGTTACTAACGAGATCTTGCAGTTCTAAATGGGTTTAACAACTCGTTTAAGCTAAGTAAACTCAAAAGAAAATAGTGGTCCCGGAAAGTGGGAGCCGTGGGATCCTAATTAATGTTGCTCTAATCAACTTTAACCCACCCGCATAATGATTTAACTAAAACTTGCCATTTAAACCTTTAAACTTTAGACTTTAGGATTGTTACATAGATAAGGAGCTTGGAGCTAACGTCGTGGGCAGAACAACAAGGATGTATAGAAGAACAACTTCGAGAGAGCAGATGAATCTATAACAACATAAGGATTTGCTAGAATAAATCTTTTCTTAGACTTAAATAACATAGCCCATAGAACTTTGAGGTTTTCCGCCTTGTGCGACATAAATCCTCAACTCATCTTTAGGCCTTTGCAAAATCATGTTGTGTAATTTAAGCCCTAACTAGTTTTAGGATTTCGAATTGTCATTCGTCATGATCTAAATCCTTCTATCTTCCAGGCTATTTGTATGATTATGTCATTCAAATGTAAGCCTTATATATTAATAAATGACAGGATGAAACAATTAATAACATCTCACCAAAATTGAAGCCAAACCATAGGATAGTTTGAGAAGTCACCGAGGTTGTCCTCAAGATCTATAGCATCCCCTAATTTTTCTTCCTTTGGATTCCAAAATAAAATGTTCCAGATTTGATCATTTCCCATTTCACACCTCTTTGTCTGCTCTTTGAAAAGTTCTACTTTTTTAAATTCTTGAAGGCACTATTTTATGATCAAAATCGAGAGTTTTTTTAAATTACTTTGGTCATTTAAGATGTAATTAATTATAGTGATTTTCCCTTATATGAAACTTTATGATAAGATAGGGGAATTTGTTGGCACATAAAAAAATGATTCGCATAACAAACAAATTTCATAAACTCTTTAGTTTATTTAATCGAGCCTTCACTAGTAAGTAGTGTATCTATCCTTTAGGATAGGTATATTGCTTGCAGTGTTGTGCTCGATCATTTAAACTATTTTCTATATGGGATCGGTTCAATATCATATTTTTAAATATTAAAATATTACTTTTTAAAATTAAAACACTATTTTTCTAAAATTCAAGTTTATATGTATATTATACTAAATTTAAAGACATACATGGACCCGCACTTTTCCCCACCGACACAACATCGGTCTCTCGCCTCAGGAATCAACCAGTTAGTAAGATCCTCCAGAATAGACCTTTACTTTGACAAATGGTCCCTCCCAAATTGGATCAAAATTTTCTCCTATCTTACGGTGTGTAAGGATAGGCCTTGTGAGAACAAGTATGAGGTCACCAACCTTGAACACCAGCGGGCGGACCAATTTGTCATGAGCCTGAACCATTCTTACTTAGTTGAGCTCCAAATTTTTTAGTGCTTCAAATCGCTTTCCTTTGATATTTTCCAATTCTACGAGTTTGAGCTAGGCATTTTCATTTTCTAAGATCTAGTTAGCGATGATAACTCTGAGGGACGGTAACTGCACCTCCAACGGGAGTACGGCCTCAGACCCATATACTAGTGAATACAGCATACCTTAAGTGGGCATCCTGAATGTCATCCTATCCACAATGCCACTAATAATTTTTCGTGTCATCCCTTCTTATTCTCTTCTAATGTTTTCTTTAAAATCTGCATGATTTTCTTATTGAAGCGCTCGGCTAAGGCCGTTCACTCTAGGTAATAAATCATAGAGTATCTCAAATCTATCTCATGTCATTTAAAGAAGCTGTTGATCTTAGTGCTCTTGAATTATGACCCATTGTTTGATATGATCCTGCGTGAAACACCAAAATGGTACACGATCTAACTCTTTAAAAACTAAAGAACGTGGTGAACTGTAATCGCTCGTAATGGCACCGGCTCTGCCCACTTGGAGAAGTAATCTATGGCTGTGAGAATAAATTTGTGCCCCTTAGAAGATGAAGGATCTATCGAACCCACTATATCCATGCCCTAACACTTGAATGGCCATAAGGCGATGGTTGGGTGTAGCACATTCGGAGGTTGGTGAAAGACCACTCCATGCACCTGACACAGGTGACGCTTTCTAGCTATATCCATGCAATCTATTAACATTTCTGGCCAATAATATCCGAGTCTCTTGATCTTCATCTTCTTAATTTTTAACAATATTTTGTGCTTCTGTTCAACGAAGCCAACTCAGCCACATCTGATCGAATGATTTTCTGTAAAGGTCATTGCCCACAAAAGCCTATGACAATGTTTTTCTTATAATGTAGTACGCTGCTGACTTGTGGTTTGATAGCTTTCCACTTTGTAAATATTCTATTCTCGTTAGGAATCTATTCCAACAACTGTATTGTATATTAGTGTTGTTCTGCTAATCTTGGCTTCAAAATCTTGTGGTGTTCGACGACTTGTTGAATGATGAGTTGTGATTCACATTAGATTTCAATGTCTAATATATCCATCAATATTGTTAATTCTAGTTCGGTAATCAAGGCTTATTATTTGGCTTCATTTTTTTTACATGGCTCTGTCAGGTGGTAGGAAAATCTCAACATGCTCTAATCTTACATCATGAAGATCAGAACAATCCATGCTTTGCCTGGTATAACTGTCCCTAGTCCTTTAACTTTTTTGGCTGACAAAGCTTTGTCGAAGTACATTTCCCAACGTCTGGCATCACGCGACTCCACTTATAGTATCTGTTCATCTAGTAAGTCGTCATCGAGAGGGGAATCGGCTAAAAGTGGGTGTGCTGTAAGAAAATCTGCTAGAAACTATCCTTTGATAGCGCAAAGAGAAACAAAACTTACATCAAATTGAAATAAAATCATCGATCACCTTGCTAGACATCTAGAAAGTGTTGGTTGGTCATCAAGTATTACAATGGATTAAAATTCAAAATAAGGGTAACCTTATGAGAGCATGTAATGTTTGAGCTTCTGGTAGTGAAAATAAAGGCTAAAAAATGCTTCTCTATAAGAGGAAACTTTACCATTACCAGTATTAGACGTCGACTCAAATAGTAGAGTGTGTTTTCCTTTCCCTCGTCATTGCTTTGAGTTAACAGGGCTCTGAGAGAGTTGTCTAAGGCCACAGTATAAAGTATCAAAGGTTTTCCTAGGATAGGGGATGCCAAAATAAGAGGTATTGTTAATATTATTTAACATCCTCAAAGGCCAGCTGACATTTCTCTTCCCAAAAAAATTTGGTGTCCTTTTTAATTAATGTCGAGGAGGGCTGACACCTTCCTGACATATTAGAAATAAAGTGTCTTTGGTACGCCAATTTACTTTGAAAAGATCATAGTTGTTTCAAGGTTTTGGGAGGTGGTATTTACAAGATAGATTTAATCTTTTTTGTGTCAATTTTGATTCCCTTATGATGGACAATGAATCCTAGAAACTTCATAGAGGTGATACCGAAGGCACACTTTAAGGAATTCATCTTAAGATTATATTGTCATAATCATTCAAACACAATCCTCAAATCGTACAAGTGGTCTTCTTTTGATGATCAAGTCGTCCACATAGCACTCCACTTGGTTGTGGATGAGTTCATCAAAGATCTTTTTCATAGCTTGTTGGTATGTTGTTACAGCATTCTTCACTCCAAATGAAATCACTGTGTAGTAGAAGATTTTGATGGGCACTCTGAAAGCTGTAAGTGTCGCATCTTCTGGAGCTATCTTAATCTGATTATATCCTGATGATCCATACATAAAGGAGAAAATCTTGTGAGCGAACCTGATGTCCACCATTAATTCTACTATTAGTAGTGAGAACTCATCTTTTGGACACCCTTTGTTTAAATCTTTGAAGCCGACGCACACACAGATTTGTTCAATCCTCTTCTTAACTAGCACAATATTGGCTAGCCATGTCAGTTACAGTTCTTCTCTCACAAAGTTAGCGCCTATTAATTTCTTCACCTAAGCAACGACTTGTTGCTCTATTTCGAGGAGCATCCTTCTTGGAGCTTGTTTCACTGGGTTGTGTTCTTATCTACCCCAAGCTTAAGAACTGCAACTTCTGAAGATAATCCTGACATTTCATCATAGCTCCAGACAAAGCAATCCTTAAATTATGATAATAACTTGATTAACTGTAGATTCTTCCTCACTGAGTACCAAACTTATGAAGGTGGGTCCGGGCTGCACCTCAATCCTAAGGTTGACTTCCTTCAATTCATCGACAGTTGATTTAATCTTTTACTTAAACTCTGGTGGAGCATCAACTATTGGTTGATCTTTAGATTCATCCTTTGCATCAAGACATCCTCTTCAGACTCGCTAGTAACAACCATACAAAATTTTGAGTCATCGACTGGTCCTATAGTACCAAATCTAAGACCTTCTTTCGTTCTTTCGAATTACCTTCTTTCGAATTGGGAGTTCAACTTTTAACGTTCCATAACTTTTTAAAAAGTTGTAGCTTATCTTTTGGCATATGTTTTGGCACATATCCCTATTGAATTAATTTTTGCACACAAGGAGAAAAGTAACCAAATTATAATTCCATTAGTTCATCATAATCATCCTCTTCCAAATTTACATGAATCTCAAAACTATTAATGGGAGAAGAACGGTAGAACTTGATCGGTTTCAAACCACTACCCTAGACTTCTTTGACCTCTAAACTCTTGAAATTTTGAGGGTGAATCAGATTAAAGGTCATGATGTGCACGTAATAGTTGATTCAACATACATTGACTCGTATTCACTTTTCTCCATATCTTCCAAGGAAATCTTAAACTATGGTTTCGTTTATTTTATCATCATTGTCTCTTCATCGGAACTTTCTTCCATGTCGATGCTGATGATCCGCTTTGTTCGTTCAACATTTATGTTGGTTTTTCCTCAGCCACGTCTTCATCCTTGATCTCGAGTGCATTGACTAAAAGAACCTCTACCAACTCATTGCAAAGGAGTGGTGAAATATTGTTGAAGTGGATTTGATTGGTCCCTTCTTTGTGATTCTTCTGCATCTTCAATCTTATTCGCCATAGCTTCTTGAGAATATTTGGTCTTCATCGGAGGGGCATAGTAGGCAGCGCCATCATGGATGCCTGCTTCATGAACTTAGAATGGTTGTAAATCCCCCTTGATGCAATCTTCTTGTCCTTCTTTGAAATACTAGATACACTGGTGTAGTGTCGTCGGAACCATATTATGCTCGTGCAACACGATCGACCAAGCAAGGTATTGAAAGATGTCTCTACATCAATGATATGGAACTTGGTGGTTGTTACTAGCTCTCCAACTTTCGTTATCATTGTGATCGATCCAAGAGCTCTTTCTCCTTTCTGATTAAATCCTCTTAGCATCATACTATCGGCAGTGAGCACCTGAGTTTCAATGTCCAAGTAGGCTAATGTCCGTAGACTCATTAAGTTAAGTGACGCTCCTAGAATTACCAAAATTTTGGAAAGCATGAATATGCCGATGTTAACTGAAATGTAGAATAATTGGTGGTACCAAACAAGAAATCTTCATCAGTAATGGTTACCCCAGGCTGTTTCTTTAATGAACAAACTTTATCTAAGGATGTGCTGGCCAACTAAGCTAAGCAATTTTCTGGATCAAGTAGAGCCTTGACCAAAGATTCCCTCATCTTCTTTGGCAGATCAGAGCATCGTAGATGCTTAGTTTGGCTGACAGCCTCCTAAGATGAGCTAGTATGTTACAATCCACTTTATTCGTGCCTCCAATTTTACTTGGAATAGATATTTTTTTCTATCGGTGGAAGCGGCTCTTCACGAGTAACTATTTGCTTTCCTTTCTCTATTGGAGCCATTCTTGAGGGCAAGAAATTTCCACTCCTTAGATTTATTTATGTAATCTCTTCTTCTTTTTTTTTTGATGTCATGGGAAAATTCTTTGGTGTCTCTTTTGTATTGGATAAATTCAAGTTGATGGCAAGCGGTGCTCCTTGGTACTTGAGGACTGGCTCGTCGCTCCTAGAACTATCATAATTGGCGTCGTCAATATCTTCTTAATTTTTTTTGTTGGGTTTATCAGACTTAAGTATAATTTAAGGATCATTTCGAGAATCAAGATCAGGGTTAGATTGGTCATGTTCAATTACATCATCACTAGAGATAGTTAAAGTGTAGCCCAAATTGTAATCAATGTATTTGAAAAACCCTAAAGGGGCAAAGAGATAATCATACATGGCTAGGGGTTCGTGGAATTTCTCCCTCAAATCTGAGACAACCAATCTAATAGAGGCAGCCCCTATCCTACCCCCAACACTATCGATCTTCATGATCACATTCTTGTTCTTCTTCGGTTGTGGCGGTTTCTCCAACATAATCTCCAATTTAGGTGTGACAAGCTATAGACTCTGAGAGGCAACTTGTACGAAAGTGGTCTGGATTTGATCGAGTATCTTCTTAGATGACTTGCTCCAAACTATGCTCCATCCACCTTCATTTGAATAAGGATCTATTTGAGTAATTGGCTCGGCCAAAATTATATTTACATAACCTCTTTCATGTTCATTTAAATATTCTTTTGGAATTGTTACATTTCCTTCTTTGAGATTCCTCTCGAGCTAATCCTTAAAACTAAAACAGCCCTCTATTGTATGTCTAAGTACCCTGTGGTAAGGGCAATAGTTAGTGTAATCCTTCTTATCAACTTTATCTGGCTTCTTTGGCTTGGGTAGATTACGACATCAATCTCCTCTAGGTATGCTCTACCCTTTGAAATTGATGCACCACCCTTGGACTGGGCTAAGGCCTCTCTAACTTATTGTTCAACCATCAGATTAATGTCCTTTTCCAGCATCATACTCTAAATAGAATATTTTTTTGGTTGTTCATCTTTACTGGCAGAAGCTACAACCTTTTTGTCATCCATAATGTGTACAAATTTTGGCTAGTTGACCTCCGACAAAGCCATCTGTGGTGACTGAGACTTGTCATGCATTGTATTCATGAAGTCCATGGTGGCAAACATCTCTTTCATACTTTTCTCCATTCGTATGTGTTGACCTCATTTTTGGTTGAGGTTTAATTTTTCCTCTTTAGTAGCCTAAGGTTTAGCCATAGGATTTTCCTATTGACTATTCTTAGAAAACTGGACATGGAACCCTCACCATTAGAAATTCTAAACTCTTCTCTACTCAGCTTGAAGTTCCACATGTTGGTCTCAACTTCTAAATACTTAGTAGGTGGGGTCACTATGGGGAAAACTCAGGATGAGTCACCCTTAGGATTGCTGGACCTTAGGGTTGACCTTATGTGTTGGTCTGGAGCTAAGGTATTCACTACACTCATCTACACTCACAATCACTCACAACCCTGAACTCAAATTTCTAGCCTATATCCCTTGATCTTTTGGGATACTCATGTAGATGGTCCCCTAAACCTACTAGGCCTAGGGTTATGGTTTGGCTAAGACCACTATGTAGAGGACCTAAAATGGGGTTCTCATTGGTCCATGGCTTATTGGTGATGCTTGGTACTTCAAATCTACCAAAATACCCATCTTGGCCTTTTACCCCTAAAACACCCCCAAATTGCCAAAATACCCCTCTTGGACCCAAAATTCCAAAAATTACTAAATATTCCCAATTTCATTTCTCTCAACTAGCACATGACCCAATTTGGCCAATTTGACCATCTTTAACAAAAATCCCCAAATTGCCCTTTAAAGACCCAAATTTCCCCAAATCCAACTCAAATGTCCATCAATTGGGTCTCAATTGACCCCAATTACAATCTTAAACTCAAATTAACTTTTGATATGACCAAAATAAACCAAATCCAAGCTCAATTGGTCCATGATTTGAGCCCAATTTTGATTTGGGTCAAAACCCCAATTTTGACCATATGACTTAATCTAACCAAATTGAACCCATGACCTAGTCAATTGGCCTCAATTGATGTTGCAAAATCTTGATAACATTATTATACATCAAAATCAACCATCAATTGACCTTGGTGAAGCCTCAAATCCATTTGATTTTGGCCTAAATCCAAAATTCCCAAATTTAGCCCCAAATTGGCTAAGTCCCCAAATTCCACCCAATTGATTGCCTTAACCTCCAAATTGGCATCTAATTATTGTTGAAAACTCTTCATGAGGTCCCTATTGACCATTTACAACAATCAATTTGGACTTAGCCCAAGGCTAACCCAAGCTAGACCCAAGCCTAGCCCAACATGACCAAATTGATTAAAGTTCAAAATTCCTTCAAATTGACCCCCCAATTGGACTCAAAACCACTTCCGTCCTTCATAGAAGTTGTTTCTTATGATCATCTACACAATTTTGATCAATCAATTGGGAAAATTGACATGGCTAGCCTAACCCAAACCCAAGTTTTGGTCATTTGCACCCACTTGGACCCATGCACTAAATGTGAC
>NW_018164798.1:947620-947977 GCF_001263595.1 Phalaenopsis equestris | reverse complement strand
ATGGCCATTTTAAAAAAAGCTCACCCCCCGCAGTCATGGGAGGTGTCCTGAAATTTCCTTAGAGAGGTCTCTCCAAACTTCACACAAAGCTTCCCTAAGATCCCCTCAGTGCATTCCAACCATTTTCCCTCACCTATTCCCATTGTCGGAGCTCAATTTTGAGCTTGAAACCCTGCCGAAAACTAGGACAGAAACGAATACACCTCCACACTCCACCAAACTTTAATTTCTTGTGCCCACACCTTCACAAGAGTGAAAGAAGCCAAAGCCCCATCAAATTCCCCTTCCATAAAACCTCTACCATAGCTCTAGACCAACACCTGAAATCGAGCTTGGTCGAATTCATACCTAGGCCTT
>NW_018164798.1:944679-945773 GCF_001263595.1 Phalaenopsis equestris | reverse complement strand
AAATGTGTAATTTTGGAAATTTTGCCTTAATTAACATTTAGGCTTAATTCAAGGAGGGAAAATGGGTAACCTCTAATCTTAATCCATTTATTTGATGCTTGAAACACAAGGGGTTAATTGGTAGAAACCAATTTCACTTTCCTCATAAAAAAAATTAAGATTAATAAATTTCTAAATTATTAAAATTTGGAAGTTTATTAAAATTAAATGATCCTGGACTTAGGGGTATGACTTTTGAAGTCAAAAAATTAATCAATTTAATGCCCCTATCTTGATTTTCAAATAAAATTCAAATAATAGATCATGACCACTTAAAGCTTAACCCTTCTCGAAACTAATTAAGACACTCACCTTGGTCTTAAGGGCTTAGTGGTGACTTAGGCTAAATCAAACTTGACTAAAAGAGGATTAGAGAAATAAACATAATTATATCAAACATTCTTGAAACAGCACTAAGTCTAATTAGGATTAAGAATTTGGCTAAGTGCTCAAGGTACACTAACTTGCCCCTTTAAGGGTCTTCACCCACATAATTTTCAAATAAAATGATAAATGATAGATACCTTATTCTCAGGGATAATTGAGACATCAGAGTTCACTGAGTAATAAGGGTATTCACAGGCTGAACCACTAAGCAACATAATAAGTTTAAATGGACTCGAGACTTTTAACTAGTTGGTGAGGGAGAGGCATGGACCTCTTTCCCCCTCTTAACATGTTGGATACCTCAGAGACCTATTACACTTAATATGCTTCGCTCAATGAAATCATCCTTAATTAAACTTTTAAGGACTCACCAAGATATGACATAAGGTTAGGAAAATTACCAAAATTTTACATTTCCTACTCTTCATAAACTGCCTTAACATGCATTTTAAGTTTCAGGTGGCAGAACGAGAAGACTCGCCAGGCACGCTTTTACAGTTTATAATATCATCTTTCTTCTGCCTTTTCCTTACATGTTTTGTGCTTGAATTTACCTACATAAACTTGCATGTTAACCATAACCATAACCCAAAACCAAAACTAAAATCAACCAAGACAAAATTCACTGCCACAACATTCAAAATATAAAACAACTCAAAATTTAATCA